>NW_024962264.1:5082651-5367638 GCF_019238085.1 Lagopus leucura
GCTGGGCTTGTTCAGCCTGGGGAAAAGAAGGCTGCGGGGTGACCTCATTGCAGCCTAAAGGGAGCCTACAAACAAAAGGGGAATCGACTCTTTGAAAGGGTTGATAACTGCAGGGAAAGGGGAAATGGTTTGAAGTTGAGGGAGGGAAGATTGAGGTTGGATGTCAGGGGAAAGTTCTCTACAGAGTGAGGGGTGAGGTGCTGGAACAGCTGCCCAGAGAGGCTGTGGATGCCCCGTCCATCCCTGGAGGTGTTCAAGGCCAGGTTGGATGGGGCCCTGGGCAGCCTGGGCTGGTATTAAATGGGGAGGTTGGTGGCCCTGCATGTAGCAGGGGGTTGGAGATGCATGATCCTTGAGGTCCCTTCCAACCTGGCCATTCTGTGATTCTGCGATTGTTAAACCTAGAAAATTATTCCTACAGTCTGCATGCATCCTACTTAGCGACCAAAAATGTTTATGAGTTATCAAAGAAACTTCTTTAAGAGAATTGATTTTTAACTTACATCTTTGTTTCTAATTTCAGCATTCTTTTTCCGTCTATGCACTCCTATGGGAAATACATCAAGAGGCTCGAGTTTTCACCTCCACTTTCTTCAGGTGGAATGAAGCGCTGTGGGTACAAATCACAGACAGAAAACAGACAGGTGAGAAAACCTCAGGTTGGAATGTCGCACCGCTATCGGCGTGCCTGAAATCGGCATGCCGCGGGCTGGAACAGCGGCGCCACCTGGTGGTCGGCGGGAGCGACTGCAGGTTCGCAGCCGCTGGGCCGCGATCGGCTGAGAGCAAATCGCGGAGTAACCGATCCAAATATTTTCCCGGCCTTTGCTCTGTGCCACGAAGCACAACGCCGGCAGCCCGGAAACAGAACAGCAAGGTTACGTTCCAAGCAGCTCCGATCCACCTGGCGCTTTCCCGGCTCCTTCCCCCCATTAACCCGAGTTTAAAATAAAGAAATAAATAAAAAATAAAGGAGGAGGGAACGGCCCTTCCCACGACTTCGGCACGCCCCTACGCAGCTGCAGAGCTCCGGGCCAGCAACCCGCCTCCCGCGGCCCTTCTCCCCGCCCACCCACCGCAGCCCGTTGCGGACGGGGTCGCCGCGGGCTCCGCTCCTTGCCGCCGGTAGGTGCGAGCGGCCGCCCCGCCAGCCACATCGACGGGGGGGGTGCCGGCCTGACGGGGCAGGGCATGGTAGGGTAGGGTTGAGCTGGGCTCCGAGCGGGTCTTGGCCGAGCGTGGGATCGGGGAGCGCCGATACGGGCGAACGGAACGGGCGCGCTGTGCTGCCGGCAGCGGAACGGCGCTCCGCGGTGACGTTAGAAGCGGCGCTTTCCGAAAGCGCGGCCGCCCGAGGCGTGCTTCCGAGGCGTTGTTTCGATAGCCGAAAGCGGCAGCTCGGCGCTGCTCTTGCTAGAAGGGCACGCTGCCGGCTGTCGCTCAGAATCCATGCCTGGTTGTCCGGACGGGCGGTGGAAGTCCTGGACATTCAGAGTCAGGCTGGGAGCAGACGGTCCTGCCGTATGTATCTATCCCTGTCCGCTGCCTCTAAGGGTCCCCTCCAACTCAGACGATTGCAGTCCTGTTGTTTGCGATCGTAGCAGCAGGACGGAGGCTGTGGCCCAGCCAGTGCACGTGAAGAAGAAAATTCCTTCATTCCAAAAAGAAAAGATCCAATACTGACCCTGATACAAATTGATGTGATAGAGCCCAGCTGTGGGTGGGACCGTTTGGAGGTGTTACTCGTGCCACGTGCTCATACCAGAAGCAGGAGGGTTCCCATGCATTTTTCCCCCTTATGCTCAATTATTTGCTTTCCCCACAGACATGAATTATTCTCGGTTTCTCACAAGTGTGAGTGCGGCAAGAAAAGCCTCTCCAATAAGAGTTCTGAGTGAGTATGCGCCCGTTCTTGTCAGGTTCTCTTAAGAGTATCATCTCGTGTTCTAGACTTCATAGAGGTGCTGTGATGAAGGACTTGAGCAGGCTTGAGAGAAAGCCTGCCAGCTGCCAGGTGTTCACTGGGCCAGTTCAACATGACTTCTTACGGAGAAGTCAGGTACATATAAAAAGAATAGCCTTGAAACGTTCATTGCAGAAACTCATCCGAACAAAAGAAATAATGTTGTTGTCCCTTAAACAAGTGCCTGAAAGTCTCTGCTAGCGCTTCTGCAGCAGGGATTTTGGCACAGCTTGTTGTGAATTGACACTTGTTGTCCAGTTGTCTAATAAGTACTGGAGAACAAACTCAGTATTGGAAGGCACTGAGCCAGACCTGGTAGCATCCGTCCTCTCACATCCAAGCAGAAAGCATCAAGTCAGCAAAAATTCCATATTGTGAACAAGTTCACTTGTCAAGGTCCACTCTGTGCTAGCAGAGCGCAGATTGGATGTGAATGATTGTGAAATTGCATTTAAAGCAAGAGTTATCAACATTTCCTCCATACCACCTTATTTACACATTGCCTCTGCTGCTAAAGCCACGCTGACAGAAACTCCCTTATTTAAAAGCTGTAACCAGATGTAACTACCAGTAGTAGTAGTAAAACAAAACAAACTTACCTGGGTTATTATTCGATAAAGTGTGTGAGCGACTGCTGCAATGATCAAATTGTAATCAAGGTGTTTTCCTTTTGCTGTAGCTGAATTGATGCAAAAGTCTCCTCCGTCTCTCATCTCTCTGGCTGGAGGGGCCCCAAACCCTGCCGTTTTTCCATTTAAGAAGGCTACTATTGCCACTGGACATGGAAACGCTGTTGAGATTGGGGAAGACTTAATGAAGAGGGCTCTTCAATACTCTGCCTCAGCAGGGTATCTGCAAAGGCTGCTTGCACTAAAAGATGGTGGAATGAAAGAATCCTGAAGTTCTCTATCGTGCCTTTATTGATCTTTACTGAAACAGCTTTAACTGCTTCAAATTTTCCTCAGTGTTTCTATTTCGGTTTAAGCAGGAGGTTCTGAGTACATGAGCATTTTTATTTTAAACAAGCCAGAAATTTCCCAGCTGTTAGTATCTGATGTACTCCCAAGTCAGTAGAAGGACTCATCCTGTGTTTTGTATTAAGCTGTTCAATGAATGATGTAGCATTGACTTGCAGTTTCCAGATTCTGGAGCATTCATTTTGCCTTTATTTGGTACCCTAAAGAAGTCGACACATAGCACTTGTGGTGCTTGAACTCAGATCTTTATAGTATTGGCATTTTTAGTACAGCACCAAGTCAGGCTTGTGACAGGCTTGCAAAAATATGCACTTACCTACATAGGGCATTAATTGGTGGAGTTGCAGCTTTTGCTAATACTTAGGAGAGCACAACTTTAGTAAACATGCATTTGTAGATGTATTATAAGACTTTATCTTAAAAACAGTTTTTTATAAAAACTCATTTGCTAGTTTCTTGCTAGCTGTACCTTACTTCCAGAAGCACTGCAAACTTGGTCAGACAGCCACTTCTGAGTATGGAAAGACTGTTCCTAGGAGCAGACCCTGTTTAACCTCCACCCACGTTCCATCCTCAGTGAACCATTTCTGTCCAGATTTCTCAGTCATCATTTGATGTGTGTGGACTGTAGATGCTCATCTCTGCTGCTCTTCCAGAGGAAAGATTGATATCTTTACCATTATTTGATTTAAAAAAAAAAAAAGTCGAATTGGCATCTGAGTATAGTTGTGAGACAGTTAAAGCCAGGCTCAGGGCTGTGTGCTAGATGTGACGGTGATTTAGAGGAGCAGCCTCTTCTTGGCCTCTGTAAGATGTTAGATGCACCTTGCCTCATTCCTCTTTCAGGATTCCAGAACTGTTGTCGTGGCTGAAGAATTTTCAGAGGAATCTACACAATCCCCCCACAGCCAACTACAGTCCTGAGGGAGGACAAATGGAAGTGTGTGTCACAACTGGCAGCCAGGAAGGCTTATGCAAAGTAGGACCAAGAACTCAGTATATTAAAAGTACTTCTTTCAAGATGGTATTTTCTTCCCTCAGTTCAGCAATACTTAGCATTAAGCACCACTGCAAAGCTTTGTGTAGAGTATTTGTTAAACAAATATGTTGGGCAGTCTTATGTCAAACATATGTGAATATTCAGATATACCAAAAAGCCTGTCAGAAAATATACTAAGATAACATTTCTTGTTACTCAAGAAATCAGTGCATGGGTGCCTTACTTGCTTTTTTGTAACATGACAAACTGTATCAGTCTTCCTTGAATAATCAACCTGTTCAGTCTGCTCTGCTGCTTAGTTGATACTTTCTGCAAATGAAATGCTTTCTGTTGTATGGAGAGCTGTTCCCATTTCAAAACTGTTATTCCCCAGCTCTGTTTCATTTCTAAAGCTGGTTGTTCATCTGTTTTCCTCACAAACAGCAGTTACTTAAATTTTTGGGTATTACTGATGTGTAACCAAGACTTACAATCTCACTAAAGAACTAGGAAGCATGTGTAAAATATGTCTAAAATAGTTTTCTTTCACAGGTGTTTGAAATGCTCATTAATCCTGGGGACAGCATCCTTTTGGATGCCCCCACATATTCTGGGACACTAGCAGCTGTAAGTATTTCGTCAATAAAAAGCTGTGAGCATCAGATTTGAACAGCACTTGAATACCTGATCTACTTGCTTGTATGCCCTGTATTTACAGCAACAATGCATCTAAGAGTCAAGTTTTTACTGTTAATCCAATGAAGTTCTTAAAGATTAATTCTTAAAAGCTATTCCCAGGACACAACGTCCTTTTCTAAATCCCGTAGTTTGTTCTAGGACTGAGGTCATGTTTGGGATTTGGAAGAAAGTCATCACAGCAATCAGTTCAGAACAGATTTTAAGTGGGTACTTCAACAGATCATTGTTACTGAAGTATTTTACAGTCTGATTGTACTGTACCCAGAGTTTTCAGATGTGAACTAGTAAGTACTGTACAAAAATAGCCAAGTTTCCTTCTGAGAAATTAATGGCTATATAATTAAACATCAAATAAAAATACGTAAGAGCTGTAAGAAGAGTTAGGATAGATGATGCACCACTTCATTCCAGTTTCCTCTCGCACTGACAGGAATTCTGATATCGTTTGGCTAATCAAAGATTTCTTGTTAAGAACATACTTTCAAAATTATTGCAGCAACTTAGATTTTCACTTAAAAATGCTGAGCTACGTGGTACAGATTGAAATCCCACGGAGGGGAGACAGCATGCTGTTTTGTTAGTATTTTCCTGCAACTCTTTGCATTGCTGTCAGCGTGTCATTGCAGTAGCATCATTCTGTTCTCCCAGGTATTGCTAAATATTCTTTCCCCTTTGTCAGTAATGAGTAGCTTGCAGTTCTGGCACTAGTAGAATGCAAATGATCCACTGGAAGTAGAGTTGCAGTAAACTTACTGTTTGTGTTGAGAGCATGAAGAGAACAATTCAAACTCTCCACATGCCTTTCTGCTTGCAAAAATGTGTCATTTCCTATAGAAGAACAGCAATTAGACATTAGTTACCTTTTTCTCCTCGTGTGGCTTAACGGGGCAGATGAAGAGGAATGTGGTAAGTTTGACAAGCTACTGAGCAAACCTAGACAAGCTTTGATTTGAATTGCGAGGAAGTAAGAATTTGGGATAGGTATAAAGTCAGAAGGGATCATGACAGTTTTGTTCATCCTATCAACAGCTGAGACCTTTGGGCTGTAACATCATTAATGTTCCTAGCGACCAACATGGCATTATTCCAAAAGCTCTAAAAGAAATTCTGTCCGCTTGGAATCCAGGAGATATAAAAAATCATAGCTGCCCTCTCCCCAAGTTCCTGTACACGATTCCAAATGGCTGCAACCCAACTGGAAACTCTCTGACCGCGGATCGCAAGAAGGAGATCTATCAGGTATGTAGGAGGGGCCTCATGAATGTTGTGGGTAGAAATGGATAAACGTCCATCCTGTTGTAGCTAAGGGTGCTCCGCATGCAACGTTTGTGCCCATTATTGGTCCAGAACACATTCTACCCAGAGCTTGTTTCTAAACAAAGCCTCTTTCATGAGGAGTCTTCAGAAGCAAGAGGTAAATTATGTTTTGCAGTAGTAGTACGTTGCTGCCTGGTGTCTTTGTCAGGAGCTTCAAAGTGGGTTTGCCACAAGTGTACTGTACCCTTTGAACACACCTTTAGTTATGCACCTGTCCTTGCACTTCAGGGAGCGTGTTCACTGTTTAGACTGATGTCTGAATTGGGCGTTTGAAACCCCCTCCTGATACAGCTTCGTATACAGTGAAGGAGCAACCTGTGGGATCCTAATATGGTCCTGGTAATAGGTCCAGACTATGCTAAGAACTGCATTTACAGTCTTTATGTTTTAATCAGTCTTTGCATTGAATTCATTTCTTTCTTCAGCTTGCAAGAAAATATGATTTCCTTATTATAGAAGATGATCCTTACTACTTTCTTCAGTTTGAAAAGGTAATCTTGCATGCTACGTAGCACCTTCATTTCTGATACCAAAGAACTAAAGTTTGAGCCATAAGTCTTCTTGAATAGTCTTCATGTCCTTCTTCTAAGTTAGTTATATGCTTAACAGTCTATTGCTACTTTTACTTGCCCCCTTTGTGGTATTTTATTGCATCAGCCTTTTAATTGTGGTGGTTCAAATTCCTCAAGCCTTACACAGGACTGAATTTCCCTCGTTACTAAGATAATTGCAAAGATCTTGCCTGCAGAGCAGAACAAACATACCACCAAAGCAGTGCCTCAAAATAGCAGCCTCTTGATGTTCCTTTCAAACCAGTTCACTTCTCCATCCAGGAAAAGATGGTCTACTCCTAATCTATTACCTCTCATTTCTACCCCTTTGCCTTTTGGCATCCAGTTATCCCAAAAGCCATAGGAAGTAATACTGGATAGGCAGCTTCCCTCCTTCCCTACAGATCTTCCTCCTGTGGGTAACAAAGTGTTTAACTGTCTTTCCTAATGGATCTGCACCAGCACAGTCTGCTCAAGCACTCAACTTCAGGAATAAAAAGCTGATCTTGTAAGGAAGCAAAACATTGGTAGGAGCTGAACAGCAGTATTCAGTATTGTATTTTGAAATACATTTTTGTGGGAGGAGGCAATAACAGTGCCTCACAGACACTGAATAGCATTGTTAGCTTTGCTAGAGAATGAGGGGAGGATGTATAAAGGTAGTAAAATATTTGATAAAGAAAAAAGCATGCTGAACTCAGATCAAAATAGGGACATATCTTCTAACTTCCCTTTGTTTGGTTGTTTTTTCTTTGTTTGGTTGTTTTTAAGTAAATGTAAAAGCTACTGTTCCATCTTTAAAATTACAATACCCTTCTGTATACTCCTTAAAAATCTTGACAGAGAATTTATTTCCTCTGCTTATGGCGTCATACCAAATCTTGAACTGATCACCTGTGTGCTCATCAGTGAGCTAAAAGAAAGAAGGCTGATTTCTTGAAGGCTTTCACAGAATATTACATCTCAGACAGCTAGTCTAAATAAACATTTGTCAGCAAGTTACTGCCCCTGTCCTTTGAACATCCATTGCTAAAATATTTACTATCAAAACATGTACTCTAAGAAATAATTATGTCTCCATAGCAAAGTAATTCCACCACAATCCCTACTAGAAACTTGAATTTTCTTTTTTCTTTTTCTTTGAAGCCGTGGGCTCCAAGTTTCCTCTCAATGGACGTGGATGGCAGAGTCATCAGGACTGACTCATTCTCTAAAGTTCTCTCATCTGGGTAAGGCCCACTTCAGACTCCTCAGTATTACATCTTGTTTAAGGCACAAGACTAATATTGTGTGCAAAAGGATCAGATGACAGTTTTTTCATCTAATACCTGGTCATTTCTGGAAAGTAATTTTCTTCAGTGTACTAACTTTTCCTGTCATCTCTTGAAAGTCATTTATAATTCCAAATTCTGATTCTCTTCTGATTCTGATAGTTATGCCATCCTGCCCAGGCAGGGCCAGTCTTCCAGGCATCACATAGGCTGAGACTGGCTGATGCTGGCCTAAAGCTTTCTGCCTGGAACTCCTAGTAGTCTTTTGCCAGTTTCCTGCCTATTACCATTTCTGCAGACTCTTCCAATGTGTAAAAGAAATGATGACATAATTCTCTACAATCAATCAGAGTTGTAGTGATATGTTACCTTCTAGCTTTATGGTTCTTTCAGGTTGTGTCTTCCTGAAAAATTAAGCTGGATACTCTCACACAAAACAATATATTTGTGTTTTCATTTGCTTTTATTATTCTAATAGATGTAAGAAAGTAATGTGAATTTTGCACTGGCAGCTAGTGGATTGTGACCCCATCCCCAAGAAAGAGAAGAGACAGCACGATGCCAAGTGTGATGACACTTCCAGAAGTGACACTACAAAAAGGCACGATGCACTTTTGTCTTTGCCAAGGACACATTTCAGCTTACTGATTGGCTTTAATGGCTGTTTGAAGAAAAACAGTCTGAGTAAAGACAGGTCATAGCAGTGAAACATGAACAAGAACCTATGTTATCAGCCTGAATTCCATTAATCCTGCAGTGCTAAAAGAGCAAAAGCAGCAGCCTGTTTGCCAGCTTGCATATTTTTCCATGAAGCTGAGCGTTCATGACTTTCAATTCTGTGAATAATCCATCTTTCCTTTCCTTTGATTGATCTTAGCTTATAAGTTGTGTAAACCTGGGGTTATAGCACTATTAAAGATATAAATACCTTTAAGAGCCTTAGCACATTAGTGAAATGATTATGGGTTTTCTGGTTACAAGTTAAACCATAACTCTCATAAAGGATTTGCACACTGCATTTCCTGTTCTAATCTTTCCTTTTTCTTCTAGGTTGAGAGTTGGTTTTCTGACAGGTCCCAAGCCTCTTATCGACAGAGTTATTCTACACATTCAGGTTTCTACAATGCACACCAGCACTTTCACACAGGCAAGTACCAAACTAACAACTGAATTGTATTGAAAAACCGGATTCCAAGATGGAGGAAACTAAGAACAAGCATACTTGCACTACACTTTTTCAGTTTTAGTTACAAGAACAGGTATTGATTCACCAAAAGGAAGAGATCACCAAAGAAATTGCAGCCAGAACTAGAGAGCTTAGTGCATGGAAAGCACTAGTGCTTCAGCTAATATAATGTAATACAATACAATACAATACATCAGATTTCAAGAATCAAGATTTAAGATGTTTTATCTCTTGCCAATGGGATCACTTGAAAAACCTCAATATAAAGCATACAGTGGAATTTCTTCTCCTCCTCCTCCTCCTTATTTTTCTTCATGCTTAGTATCTAAAATAATACTGGCAGCTCACAGACATCACAAAGGTGCCATCAGCAGCTCCTTTATAACTAGTAATAAGGAAAGGAGACATCAAGCATGTCTTCACACAACTTCCATTAGTTCATCAGAGGGGCAGTATTAAAGAGAGACTGGAAGGAATTTCCATTAAACAGTATACATTGCCTTCCTTTTTTGCCCAGATTCCCATATTCAGCTCTCCATCCATTCCTTCCTCCAATTCCAACTTCCAAATGTTGCCACTGTCCTTGAAGGTAGCAGTGACAGGGACTGCGATAGTCTGCTGCTACTGCCACTTCTGTTTATAAAGGGCTTTGAGAGACCCTACGTGCAATTTCTTGCCCAGGTGGAATTCTGAATAACACGCAGAGCAATATGTTTTTTGAGTGTGGAGCAGCTCTATATTGATAGTGCATTTTATTTCTTTAGATGATAATTTCACAGCTTCTTCAGCAGTGGGGAGAAAAGGGTTTCTTGGAGCACACAGACAGGTAAGGTCATGTCATATTTTGAATCCCTCATCTGTCATGCTGCTTCTTGCTACCTACACAAAAAAGGTATCTGTGTGAGTATTCATGTTGCATTTCAAATGCCATAATCAGATTTGAACCCTAAGCTTCCTACAGTAATGGGTAACATGTTATGGTTTGTAAAGGCTTGTCACAGGATTGTAAGAGAAGCGTAAGAAAGGTTCTTATATCTGACCACAGCAGCCACTCCTCCCTGAGCGCCAGGCTGTTAGCCATTCCATAAACACCGGAGAAGAGATACTAGCTCTGGCTTTGAATCGTGTTAGGTATCACAGAATAGGTGTAAGAAGTAGGTTGTAAAGACAGATTTGTAGAAAAACTCTGACTACACTTTATCTCAGCTTTCAGCAATTAGAAAATGTGTCTCTTAAACATTTCTCTTCTCTTACTTTCTTCCTGACAGGGAGGCAGCCTTTCCTATGCCAAATACATTCTTCGTCTTTACCTAATGAAAATAATGCTGCAGTAGGCTACCCACAACCCTTGATAACCTCCTAGAGGCTGCTGTTAGGTGACTTATTTTTGATGAGGTCTTACAGCTGATTACTACTTCCACATGATTTCACTGGGATCAGGCTGACTTGTTGGATTGTGCTTTTGAGTCAGAGTAAGCCTACTGTTTATAGTGATTACATTTCTGTGGAAGTTTTGCCTCATACTTAAAACTCAATTCCAATGTGCAAGTGAAATAACAGCACAGAAAAGCAAAGAAAAAAAAGTTAGCACAGAATTTATGATGCAGTTAAAACTGCAGAAGTAAAATTTACCTTTTATTTTGTAGAGTATAACTGGCATAGGCAGAGTCTTTGAAATTCTTAAGCTTTTCTAGCTAGTATTTGTTAGGTTTCAGGAAATACGTTTGGAAATCAAAGCTCTGTCTTCCAAGAGTATCAAAGAAAAGTGAAACTACTAAGTATGGTTCATATGTAGAGAAGGGAGCCCTTTTGCACCTGATGTATGCATTCTGCACCATACATTTCTGTCAGGTCTATCTGATGTTGCAGAATCACAGCTGCTTCATTTTATACCAGTGAGAGGAGTCGTTGTGCAAGGCTTGTCTCCCTTAGACCTTGCGGTAGGGTCATTTTCCCTAGTAAGTTACTGTATTATTTTGAAGTTTTAGTTCAAGTATGAAGGCAGGAGGCTCAGAGGATTAAAACAAGGGGAGCTGTCAGATTGTCCTGACTTATTATCATATGATCTGTTTTTATCTCATGAAATATTGTTTCAATGTGTACCTATTACAGAAACTTAACCCAAATGCATAAATATCACATATGTACTTTTGCAGGCATACAAATACTTAATTTACTTCTGTATGCATGTTTTGTGTGATGACTAGTGCAAACAGGGCTTGTATCCACCGACATAATGGAATGGATATCATTTATAGAGTGTTTAATACTGAGTTTTCTCGGACATGTAAGGATTAAGAAGCAGCTACAAACGCACTTCCTCTATCTCATTGATCTGTGCTTTGTTGTAGACACCATGAAGCATTCAGGACTTTTCTAATGCATATACAAAGTTTCATATACACAGTATATTGTGCTGTGCTGATCTAGGATGTGTTCATATTTCTGTTAAGTGTGCATTTTGGTTGATAAGTAGAAAAGCTTTGTTTCTGCTTTTGGAAATAAATGGACTCTGAAGCGCTGTGAGATCATGGCTTTCAACTGGTAATGTACTTTCAGAGTTGTGGAGTTCTACAGGACCCAGCGGGATGCAATGCTCATTGCTGCTGACAAATGGTTGAAAGGTCAGTCAGTGCAACACAGCTAATAACTGAGACTTTGTTTCTAGCTATTATCATCTTTGTGTTCAAGAAAAATTGCTGAAGGTCACCCCTTGACCAAAGTGGTAGGTGATCACTATGAGCAAATCAGTGACGTGAAATATTAAGCTTAGGGTGGATTATCTCAGACTGCAGTTGTCCTGCTTTTCTGGTGGGGGGCAAGTTAGTGATGATGAGAAAAAATCTCACCACATTATCACATATACAGCAGCTGTACAGACAGAATGTATTTCACTCCACGACATTCTTTTTCTGTTTAAAATCTGTCTTTAAAATCTCCATCTGAAAGTGTCAGATTGAGTTGCATAAATGTGAAGGAAGATATAAATATGGTAGTAGTGATGGTCATTTTCAGTTCAGACATCCACTTCTATGATTAATCACAGAGCACAGAACGAAGCTGCTCAGCAACAATGGGATTACAGTTAGTGACTATAATTACTCCTTTTAGTCAGTCTGCAGTGGAATCAACAGTAATTATTTAAGAACTGCCCACCTTCCTGTTCCTTCAGCCTGCCTTCATAAGATAGGTGTTCCAGCCCATGCATCATCTTCGTGGCCCTCCTCTGCATGCTCTCGGGGACCTGCACGCAGTGCTGCAGATGGGGCCTCACAAGGGCAGAGCAGAGGATGACAATCACCTCCCACTCCCTGCTGGCCACCCCTCTTCTGATGGCAGCCATGATATCGTTGGCCTTTCAGGCTGCAAGCATACACTGCTAGCTCATGTTAAATTTTTCATCAGCCAGGACCCCTAAGGCCTTCTCAGCAGGGCTGCTCTCAAGGAGTTCTTTTGCCAATTTGCATACATATCTGGGGTTTATCTTGACTCAAATGCAAAACCCTGCACTCCGCTTTGCTGAACCTCATAAGGTTCACAAAAGCCAACCTTTTGAGTTTATCAAGGTCCCTCTGGATGGCATCCCTTCTTTGTGCTGTAATCAACCACACCACTCAGTTTGGTGTCACCAGCAAACTTGCTGAGGGTGCATCAATCCCATCATCTTTGTCACTGGTTAAGATGTTCTAGAGTACCAGTCCCAAGACGGAGCCCTGAGGGACGTTGCTTGTTACCAGAAGTTCATTCAAGCTCATGCAAGCAATAAATTTACATCACTTACTCTATGATGTGCCAAATTACAGGAAGAACAGAAGTTTCTTTCTTGATTCCCTTTTCTTTTTCTCTAGGCTTGGCAGAATGGCATTCTCCTGCTGCTGGCATGTTCTTATGGATCAAAATTAAGGGAGTTTCTGATACACAGCAGCTGATCATGGAAAAAGCTTTGCAAAAAGAAGTATGACCTATGGCTTAATGGCTTATGATATGAAGTGAGGAAATGATGAAATAAATCTATTGTATTTATCTGCACATAGGCACAGAGCTATGAAAGCAGGGAACCTGTGTCCACAATCACCACTGAGGCTGAGGCATTGTGCTGTAATGCAGTGTGTCATTAGTAAAATATTTTCTTATATGTATTCAAATGTTGATATTTAATCAGCTTAAAATTATATCACATGTATATGTTATTATATATATTATATACAGCATATTCATTATATATCTATTCACTATATCTAATAGTATATATCTAATGGTACTTCTGAACACTGACAGTAAGCCAAACCTGGTTAGGAACCAGCTTGAGAGCCCTTCGGTTTTGTTACAAAAAGTCTGATACCAGTTTGCCCTCTCAAATTTAATAGAATGTATTGTTTTCAACCTTGCTTGTAACTGAGTGGTTCACTGCTTTTACACAGGTGTTACTGGTTCCTGGGGGAGTGTTCAGCATCGATAGTTCAGAGCCCAGTCCCTATGTCAGAGCTTCTTTCTCTCTGCCTTCTCCAGCCCAGATGGATCTGGTGAGACTGAAATTATTCTTTTTTAAACATTCTTATCAAGAACAGTTTCTCATGTAATTATGTGATATAATGATATTTTTACTTCTCCTTGTGTGGTTTCTTGTTTGTTGGTGTATTTATTTGAGTACGTAGGCATTAAAGCAGTACTTTTGAAGCAGCTTTTTCTCGGGCAAGATACTTATACCAAAATTCCTGCAAAGTGCTGAATTTATAGGACTCAATTTTTTTTCTGTGTATCCCATACACACAGATTCTTACAGAAGAATATTGATTTTCTTTCCTATGATTCACGTGCATGTTGCATTTTGTTTCTCAAGAAGTAATCTGTATTTTACAAACGGTTCAGATGTTATTTGGCTGTCTCTGTAAAATCAATGGGGAGAAAGTCTAGAGATAACTTGTGCAGATTTAGTGATCCTCTGATGCAGGTGCTCGAAAGCTCAGTATCTGTAGTTTTACTTTCATTCAGCTACTCAGGTCTGTAACAGATTTGTGCTTCTGCTGTCCTGTGTCGTCGTCTTTGTGAAAGAAGAAGTAATTCCTAGGCATGCTGTGGACAGTCAAATCGTACCTTGCTGCCACTGTACTTCTGTATGCTTCCCTTCTGAATTTTCTTTCTTTTCTTTCAGCTTTGGTGTCTCTAGGGCTCTATAGTGGGTTAAAAGAGATACTTTTCCAAGGATTGCTAGTTCTACTAAAACAACTGATTAGCTTCATTTCAACTCTGAATAACCATGGAGCATCAATAAGTGTATTTTTCTGTTTCAGAAAAAAAAAAACTGCCTTTCATTTTTTATCACATGAGTGGAAGCTTTGTCTTGTCACAATATGATTTAAAGCCAATGCATGTTGTTAGAGAAAATGAAAACACAATATCAGCAGAATTTTGTAGTATAAAGCAATGAGATCATATGTGAGCGTTAGGGTAGTTTTAGTAGACTGTGTGTTTAAGTAATAATGCAGGTATATGAATTTAAACCATATTTATATCACTGCAGGCTTTCCAGAGACTGGCTGATCTTATAAAAGAAGCTGTACGGAAAAAATGAGTAGAGCTCATACAGCTATCAAAATCATCTCAAGAAAATATATATTAACATTGGGACTTCGTCAGAACACTTTAAAAACAAGCACAGCACCATGGATGTTTCCATTGATTCAGCTAAAAAAAGAAAAGAAAAAAAAAAAGAGTGAAAAACACATTGCTGATTTTTTTTTTTTTCTTTGTCAATACATTGCACTGCTAAATTTATTCTAATCCAAAAATGTTTGATATGCTTAAAAACAAGATGTTCTGCTTCCTGTCAAATCCATCGTATTCACTTGATTTTGGCTTTTGCTTTCTGTTTGGGTTAGGAAGCGGGGAAATCAGTCACTGAGGAAGTTACACCTAAGGTAGTTGTAGGCATTCTTAATCCTAACTGATACATTCTGCCAAGACCTTTTGTTGGAATTGGTTTTTTATTTTGCTTTCCTTCTTGTCCTGCGGTACATTGGTTTTGAGAAGATCAGTGTTAGGTTTTACTAAAGTTTTGTCAGATAAAAATGAGGTTGGGATGTTTTAAATTGGAAACTGGCATAGCAAAATCAAGCCACAATTACAAACGCTGGCTTAAGATTCTTTGCAATTAGCAGTGGTCTTGCAACTAATTTTTCTAGTTTTTATAGGTTTTCTGTTTGCTTGTTTCCACTTTGGTCTGTGAGTAATTACTCTGTGTCTTAGAAAATGGCTGGTAAGCAAAGGCATGTGGATGTGCTCATAGAACTGCTGCCTTGGTTAACTGCAGACATCTTTCTTAATAGAGAAGAGCATAAGTAACTGAACTGAGCCCTGGAATGAACAGTACCTTGACACAGATGTACAAAGCAAGCCAAACACTAAAATAAAGATGTTTTGAGCTTTGATCCCTTGATTATTATCATCCCAAATGTTAGATTCTTGGCACCATGTATAAAACTTTCAGAAAGTTTTAACTCTATAGATTATCCTAGGCTTCTCAGTGCATCACTCTGCAACCCAACCCTCTCCAATCCTCACTGCAGGCAGGCAAGCTGGTGCCATGGGTGAAGCCAGCCGCACCACAGAGTTGGACTGAGCTTGGGCACATCTAGGACCCTTGGGGTGGGTGGGACAGCCCGGGAGGAGGCTGTAGTTATGGTTTTCGTCCTGGTGGATGAATATGTCTGTTGTTTTTCCTCTGGATAAATGGTACTCCAGTATGGTGACCAAGAAATACTGTACTCTACAACACTGCTTATTATTTTCTCCCAAGTAGAAGTCTAATCTCTGGTAACTGTGTTGTTGAGATCTTTTCTAAGCTCCCAACTATTTGCTTATCTCAGTGAGTTTCTCTAATTCGTACATGACATAACCTTGCTTAGACTGTGGCAAAAACTCTTCTAATGTCTACTACTATCATGCCTTAGGACAAATTATTTTATAATTTTCCAGTATGATCCTCTATCCATTATTTTTTTCTTTGCAAAAAAGATCTTTTCCTGCCACTGTACAATTCTTTGTAGTCGCATCTAACTCACCAGTGAATTTAATAGCAGGAAGGTGGGAAAGGTGGACAAAGCACTGACATGGCAGAGCTGCCCACAAAAATCACCACAGCTGGCACTGAAATTTGTGTACAGCTGCAGATGTGCCATGGGGTGGGAGAACAGAGAGGATGTAGGAAAGGAGGAACCCCTTCACTTGCTGCGTATTGTGCTGTCACACAGATGACTGGCAGCCTGAATGCTTTGCTGAGAGGTCAGTGCTACACACTTAAATTAATAGTGTACTTTCATAAAGCAGACAAAGAATTAAAACTTGGCCTGATAGTATGTTTTTGTTTTGTTTTTTTTCTTAGAATTAAGAAGGAAAAAAACTCAACAAAATCAACCAGGTGATCTCATTTTCTGAAAATCTTTCTTTCTAAGGCAGTCATGCAAGAAAACCATACCTCTCCAGCTAGAAAGCAATGCACAGGATGTCCAGAAAAATAAAGCAGGTTCCTATCCCTTAGGAAACTTATCCCTTTTCGAAGTTCCTAAGGAGAGCTGTTGTCTTGCACTTCCTCATAAGGCAAAACAGAGTGTTTTGTAATGTATAACACAGTTTAAACTGCACCATGTCAAAAGACTAGAATTTAAAATGCCATGAATCTCCTTTCTCAGTGTGTATAGGTGGTTAAATACGAGATGCAGGGAGGACTCGACCTCTAAACATCAAGAGATGGTTGCTGGCACTGCTGAATACACAGCTTTCTCCAGTAAGGTCATGTCTGCACTGGAAAATGTTGCTGCTATAAACTTCATTGACTTTCAGTTTCTGATAACAGTAGGTGAAAGCATACCCAACTCTGGCATTGTGCCGCAAGACACTGTTTTATTCTGACAGCCACAGCCCTCCATTTGCTGAGTCACTGAAAACTTGCAGTTATGAGCCTGTCCAAATGAAAGGCACCTTTAATCAACGGCAAGTTTGTAATAAAACTTGGGCTAGATGTAAGTTTCTCCTAGGGGGACCTGCACAGCAGCAAGGGCAGCAAACAGCCTCCTCAGCATCTGAGAATCAATCGCAGAGGTGCAGAAGGGGATCCTACTGCAGAGGAAACAGGATCTCATCAACACTGTGTGCAGTTGTAAATTTGAAATCTCCAGACAGAACGCAGAGAATCTGAGAAGCAGAATAAAGACATCCATGATGTCAGATTTCAGTACACCACATAACTTGCATGCTGAATACTTGCTGCTAGATCTCCTTAAAAAGTGTTCTGAAGTCTTCCTTTTGTTGGGTCGGTGTACGTAATCGAATACACAAAGCCAGAACTCAGTTATGACAGTGCTATTCTCTGTGCTTCAGAAACGTATCAGGTGCAAACTAAAAACCGAAACACTTTCTTTTCCAAAGATAAGTTATTTTCAGGTGTTTACCAAAAGATACACAGAAAGCAAAGTTCCCATGTACACTCAAAGGGTGGCAAAGCATGAGAGTATCACTGAGAACAGAATGCAAACAAGAAACAGACCAGGTGCCAAAAGGGAAACTCATGGCAGAGTTTCTCACAGGAAAAGAGCCAGTGAAATTAACCATAAAATAACTTTAAAAGGCAGAAGGGAGAAAAATATTTATTCTGCAAATGCAGGTGGGAGACATTCAAGACCTATTTGGATGCCTACCTATGTGACCTGCTGTAGGGTACCTGCTTTGGCAGGGGGTTGGACTTGATGATCTCTTAAGGTTCCTTCCAACCCCTGTCATTCTGTGATTCTGTTAGAAAACCCTCCTTCCAACCCAAAACCATTCCTCAGTCTTCACAGCAACTAGATGCTGAGTGGAATAAAAGGGCTCCAGGGGCAGTAAAATTTAATTACACTGGTTCTTGTTCCATTGTCATTGCTCACACTACCTCTCCTCTTTGGGGAATTTAAAAAATAATGTAGAAAACTTTTGGTTTTTTTTTTTAGAGAATAATTTCTGCCTGCAAGATTCTGATTTTCCTATGATATGAGATGATATGTATCAGATTCTTCTGTAAGAATATGTTAAGTATTTGCCTGTGGGTCTTAGTATTCCTTCATGAACATATTTTCTTTCACAAGAAGCAATGCATTTGCATCTGTGCCAGTTAAATCACATAAATAGTCAAACATTGGAAGAATCCTTTGCTTTAAATAGATTTTAGCGTTCAGAGAACAGAATTTGAGCCCCAAAACCTGCTTATACTATCACAAAAGTGAAACTCCTGTTTGCTATTGCATACCTGCAAATTCAAGGGCTGTTTAAACTCATCACTGCCTAAGTTTGGAAAGCACGACTTACGTAGCTCTGCACTGAGAAAACTAGGGAGTGGGTGTAGATCCTATCAGGCTGCCCTGACATTATTCATCGTGAGTGCTTCTTGCAGCCCAGGCAGCACTTGACAGTGAAGGGTTACATGCAGTGAAGGGAATGCTGAATTCCCCGCTCCCTCCCTCGGGGATCCAAGCAGGCAGAGCTGGCCAAGCTTGACGCAGAAAAAGAGTGTCCATAGATTCATCACTGGATTTACCTTTGATCATTCCATGCACAGCCTCTTGGGTTATATTTAGCAATGAAATTCTCAATGTGTGTTATGTGGTTCTTACGGTTTTGGAATTACATCCTTTTATGTGTACAGTATTTATTTTTTTCATGTAATAGTAAGAGTAATACCCAGAGTTATCCTACATGTAAGAGTAAGTAAGCTAATTAAAATTTTAAAAGGCTGCCTCCATTAAAAATTGTTTTCTGTCTTGATGGCAATTACTTTATTGCTTTATAACCTTGCTTTGTTTCAGTAAGTAGATGATCTTCCTCAAAACATGACAAAACGTGCCCAGCGGATTCTAACTAAGCAACAACACAGCCTAACATAAACTACCGTATTATTCTATTTACCACATAGCTTAATTATTTTTATTCTGCAGCTTAGAAAATTGAGACACAAAAACAGTGGTTTGTCCAAAGTTTCTGAGGAAGCCGGTGGTGAAGACCTAGAAACCTTTTGCCTGTCAGATTCTTTGATTCAATCACAAGACCTTCCCCACTCTGTTACTAGTGGTACATTAAAGACCAAAGTCTACTGTAACCAGCAGTTACAGAGCACATTAAAGGATAACAGAATTTGGCATTAAGTTTTAATGTTATTGTAGATCACACTATGAGGAAGATCTATCCCCCAAAGGCTGCATTGCTGCACTACTGAATGTGAGAAGGCTGGACTGTTGCAGATTTCAGATTTTCTGGTGATCAGGCAGTGGTTATTTCAGCTGCGTTCAATAATCAATCCATCAGCTGCCACTGGTCAGCCACTAACTTTGTTGTTTTTTTAAACCTTGCATGAAAGAAACATGAAAGCTTCCTCTGAGATAGCACTTAGGATTGATTTCCAATGAAATTATAGCTGAGCACAACAGGCAGGGTACTAAAGAATGACATCTCTGTGACTGACTCATGTCTTTGCTGTTCTTTGAAATCAAGAGCCCTGATTTGTTTGTGCTTCTGCTTGGGTTTACGTCCAACCTCCTGGGATTCTCCTGGGCCCAGAAAGTTTGCTTGACATGAAGCAGATAGCTGAGAGGTCAGTAAGCGCAGGGCATGTCTGCAGCATCCATGCTGCTGGTGGATTTGCCAGAACCCAGCAAATACAAGTGAGAAAATGATTTTCGAATAAGTGTTCACCTGAAGTTGTAGCTCAGCCTTGTGAAAAATACTGATCAGTGCTAACTCGCATTTGTACATTCATATGGGACAATCCACATCCTTCTAGGAAGCATCTTATTTCTTCATTCTTTCTTCTATGGATTTATGGTCCAAAACCCCAGGTTTCTCTAACATGGTGACTCTGTCCAGTCCCACATCTACCATAGTGACACAGCCTGGCCACTTGTGTAACCAACCTATTAGCAACACTCTATGCAAAATTTGTTTACTCTCATCAGGACACCTAACCTTATGTGAATTTATAGCAAAATTAGCTTATTAGCTACAGTGATGCTTTAGAGATGAGACAGTGTCTCATCTGCAAGCTCTGCACGTGTGCTGTCTCATATTACTCTGGATTCTATGCTTCCATTTGTGTTATAGCATCAGAGAACATTACTGATTGACTTCAAAGCTACTGGAAAGGTTTCATGAGGTAAAAGTGTTGTGATTGGATAACAGTTGGCTTTTTCCTCTTGTTTTCTGCTTACATCATAGCAAATGACTAACAAGACTGAATTGTATGTTAGAGCAGCTGCTAACAGCTGCAAACGTAATCAATTCGCAGCAGTCATGAGCCACAGAACCAAGCAAGGGAAAGAGGTGATGCACCTCTCCTGTCCTGCTGTCTGTCAAAGGCCAGCAAATGGAGGCAGTTTCAGTGAAATATTTTGCCTAATGGGGATATAAAAGCTAATTTAGGTATTGCTGAGAGCTGGGGCTTTACAGAGAGGGAAGTGCCTGGCAAGACCTAGCTTTGGAGGCACAGTGGTGATGGGGAGGAACTGCACTTAACTACATATCCAATATTCATCTCTCTCTGGATATGTCATGTCTGTTCCAGGCAAAGCATAAAGCATAAACTTCTTTAGATAGACTGTTTTGGTTGTAAATCCAAACTACTGCTTTTGGCAAAGAACTGATGAGAAAGAAATGGTCTACCTTGCAAACCCCACAGCCCGTGCTCAGAACAGCAGGTTTGTGCCTGTCCTGCTGCCCTGGGACACAAGAGCTGCATGCCTCAGGGACCATTTCTATGATGAGAAGTGGCTGAAATGCATTGCTAAGACAACTGACCGTACAGAGCACGGTGGGTTCATTTCCTTCAGAGAGACATTTATCCCACTGAGAAAGTCCATCTTTAGAGCTTCATAGCTGAATACGTTAGGCAAGGCATGTCTCACTAAACCCTGCTGGATTTTCCTATTTTAAAGTTGATACAAATATTAAAACCACTCAGAAAGCTTTCAGATTGCATCAGGCAGTAAGGTGTTTAAGAGCAGAGAGCAGCAAATGAAGTTAGCAGAACTTAAATTGAAAGGTGCTGGCTGCAAGCAGGCTGCGTGGAAGAATTTTTTCAAGATGATGCATAGTTCCAAAGTTATAGCTTTCACAGTGAAATTCTTGATAACCTGCTATCAAGATGTGCTGCAAGTAAATGATTTAGCAGCAGTCACGTATCACATAACCAAGTACTGGAAAAAGGTGTTGTACCAAGCTGCCAGGCTCTGAATATAAGCCTGGAGGACCTACACATGCACAGATATATGACGAGCAGAAAGGGATGAAATTAGCACAACCATTCCCCATGCAAGAGAAGCGCTCCTGAATTTCCTTACATTTTATGTCAATGGACATCTAGCAATAATGGAGGATAAGTATGATTTTTTTAAACTATTTTTATAAGCATTTAATTAAAAGTAAGTGTTGATTAAATCGTGCTGAACTGTGTACATCACTGATTTGGAATGATCACTGATGGACAGAGAGAAATCTAACCCATCACCCGGAAAACAAGAGAATTGCTTGGTCATCACACGAAACACGGCCACAGAAAATTGTGCAGTAAGTTACAGGACTGGAGACAAAGCCTTGACCATCTCAAAACTACTTTCAGTATCACAGTGTCAGAGAGTTCATGATGAATAAAACAACATTTGTATCTTCTCATTCGCTGGGCTTGGCAGAGTGGAGCTGTTCTTCCACTGGAATGGTTTCGTGGAGTACAGCTAAGTTGATCATGGAAGAAAACATGAAAAGAAGAGTAAGTAAAACTATTTGTATGGGAACAGCTGAGTCAGGGCCTGAACCTCTGATTGATCACCTGAGGTGAGCCATGAGTCAGCCAGAGGAGCACAGGTGAAGGCAGTTCCTAGACCTATTTAAGAGCTGGCTACCAGTGGGGAAAGATTTCGTCTGGAGGACTATTCTGCTGGAGTTCTGTGAGTGAACCCAGGATAGGGGTAAGCCTTCTGTTTATTCTTTTTTGTTATCATAGTCTGCTTTGCCTCACTCTCTTGTTTATTTTGTGATTATAACATCCTAATATTCTTTGATTATATGCTATTCAAGGAAGTAATTTTGGTTTTTTTTCTGCAAGGTGTTTTGCTTGTATTGTGATGTTCTGTTGTTCTGAGTGTGTTGTGAGTGAGATGATGTTGGTTCTTCAAACACTGAAAAAAATCCTTTATTTATTATTTTTTCTTTATAAATACTGGGAAAGTTGTACAATTTACAAACAGCGTGAAGGGAAAAAAATAAGAAAAAAGAAAAAACACAAAAACATGGAGGGGGGGAAAACCAAATGGCTGTTGTATAATCTACAAAATAACCTTGCAAAAGCTTTAGCTACCTTGTTACCAAGCAATTGTCTTCACAACATTCTTGGACAAAACTATACATACCTTAATCCTACAGTCATTGTGAATCCATTTTCAATTAGCAGAAAGACTTTACACGCCTTTTTCATCTTCAGTACATTCTCCTTCACTGTTGTGCTGTCACAGAGCTGTTCATACAGTAAACAAAGCAACTCTTCGTCCATTAACAGGAACGATGCTTGTAAAAAATAGAAAGACTCCAGTTATTTCTGTAAGTAGTTGTTACAGCTGGAAAGATTATCATGGTGAAAATAGAAAAAGAAACAAACAGGGAAGGAATGCTCACCTGTATCTAAAGATCCAGGCTCACAGGAAAGACTCCACAGAGGAGGGATCCCCAGAAAGAGAGCCTTCCTAATGGTAGTCAGCCCTTCAATGGGGTCTACAGCTTCACCTGTGCTCCCAGGGCTGACTCAGTCATGTCCTGAGGTGGTCAATCAGTGGTTCAGGCCATGACTCAACACTCAACATTAACATTACCTGTAAATTTGTTCTTTGGATTATATTCATTTAAATGAAGTAATCATGTTGCTTCACAGCCTCTGCTAGCCATGCTCTCTTCTGCAGTCCATTAGCCTAAAAGCCAACAGCTGCATCTGTTTTGCAGTGGAATCAAGTAACAGATGTATTTCACAGGCCAGTGTTAAAAATTTCCCACACTTAAAAAAGTAAAGTGTATGATGTAACGCATAGGTGTCCCTGCTGCCTTGCAATGCAATGCTCAGTTCTGACAGCTCACAGCTTGGCCCTGACAGCACTCCTTCACAGCTCCCCCAGACCAGATGGTTCTGGTGAGCCCATTTGCCCTCTCAGTTTTTCCCATTTTGGAAGACATAAAATACCCGTTTACTTATCAACTGTAGGGCTGCAGGAAGTTAATGGTGAGCAGAAATCCTCTCCACTTCTTAGCTGCAGAAAAATAAACAACTTCTGAGCGTGCGTATGGCCAAGCAGCTTAGTATTCCTGGCTCATTTTCCCCTGGTCTGTGGCAACCCTGTGATGAATTATTTATTGCCTACAATCCAGGGTGGATTATGCACTCCTAGGAGCAGTTTGTCTTTGCACAAAGGGATCTGCCAGTATTGGTGTGGTGGTTGATTCCAGATGTCAGAGACTGTCTCATGCAAGTAGAAGTGGTGCCCGTTCCTCCTCTGCTGCCTCAGACTGGATTATTCAGTTCATTTTGGAGCAGCACTGTTGCACAAGGGAGATTTTTCAGACACTGACAAATAGCTACGTTGAAGTATAAATTCTGAAGCACAAGACATGAACCTATGGACCAACCTAAGAAGGCAAGACATCAGTTGTGACTTGAGAGGACACAGGCTTTGAGACCATCAAATAGAACAACACGGAAAGACTCAAGATGGAAAGAATGCACGGTGCTTTTAGTATATGAAATGAAATTACTGCTGAAAGTCCTTACGTGCACGGTATTTAAGTTTGATACCAGCATACAGTATGTTAGTTGCTGATATTTGGTCTAAGTCAGCTCCAGTTTGTCTTATTCAACCTGATATCAGCTAGGACAGAGCTGATATCCTTGAAAATGTCTGATATGATGCTATGTTTTGGCTTTGGAAGAAAAACAATGTCAATGACATGCTGATGTTTCTAATTACTGCTGAATAATGCTGTACAGAGCCAAGGACACTTCAGTTTCTCAGCTTCTCACACTGTTCTGTCAGTTAGGGACTGAGGGGCACAAGGAGCTGCCAAGGGACAGAACCAGGGCAGCTGTGACCTAAACTGGCCAAAGGGATATTTCATGTCATATGACATCATGCAAAAAAACTATAAAACTGAGGGGAGTTGGCCGGGGGAGGTATGGAGGAGGGGTGGAAGGGGGGCTGCCACTGCTTGGGAACTGGCTGGGCGTTGATTGGTGGGGGGTGAGAAATTGCTTTGTCCATCATTTGTTTTCTATATTCATACATGTATATATGTTATATTATCATTACAATTATTCTCCTTACAAATTGGCATTATTTGAAATGCTTACTTATTAATGCATAGAAATTGTGGCCCTGATTTCACTGATATATTAAAAATAAAAGACAGAATCTCATAGTAACTGAAGACCTCCATGCAAACTCCAATTAACAATACTTTACACAGTATATGCAAGCAACAGGACATCCAGCAAAGCCCTCCTAAAACTTGCTCTATGATCCATGAAACTACTATCCCCATTTTACTGATGTATAAACTGTAGTTGAGGGGAAAAGTTGAAGAGATTTGCTTAAGGACATATAAGCTTTCTGAGGGCCCAGTCTTTGAGAGCACCCAGCCCAATGGATACATTAATTAAAACATATACGGGCACGGTACTAAAATTTAATTCCAGGTCTTGTTGGAGCTGAGGGATATGTGAAGGGAAACAAATCACTCACATTTGCAGTTCCATCAGCAAGGGTTACTGGTGGGAGGCTGGGCAGGTGGGTGCTTTGCTCTGTTCTTCCTGCCTTTCAATCTTCTGTACATCCATCTATTCTGAAACGTACAAACAAGTATTACCCAATATAAGTCTGCAACAATGAATAATTTGACAGCCTACAAGTCTTGGAATATCTTGCAGTTTCATTTATCTTAGCAGATGGTACCACTTTCTCCCTCTTAGACAATCTGCTAGTATCTGCTATAATTTCTCCTGCCATGACTTGTTAATACAGGACTGGGAACAATGAGAGTAGGCAGTAAGATCAACCTATGTCACAGACAAAAAGAAGGACTTGCAAAAATATCAGAATGCTGTTAAATTGAATGTGATAAGGAAGAAGCAGCTTTAGTGAGCTTTTAAAAACCATCAGAAGAGAAACATGTGAGGGGGAAAAAAATAAGTTCTGCATAGGGTCTGCATAGCTGATCTTTATGGAGCAGTAGCTTGCCTTTTAATCTAGTCTTAAAAAACATAACTAAAGCAGATCCTTAATGTACTTCATTTGCAAGGCTGTTGACACTTGAAAAATCACTGTGGAAAATCTTCTGCTTGCTGGTAGGAATCTGTCATGGTTGCAGAGCCAGTTTTTTTTTTTGTTATCTTTACTGCCAGGTGCTGGCACATCAAAACTGACTCCTTCTGCTGGAAGCCCCATGTAGATACCATACACTCAATGCTTGGATGTGAGTCTGGTCAAGCACTGTGTCCTGACCAGCATGGCTGAAGTCACAGCAAACTTTATTCGCCAGCACTGGACATCATGCTAGCACATGTGGGTGCAGATGAGCTGGTGCAGTTGCATGTACTTGGCTACAGGGCACAGATAAAACTATCTGAGAATCTCTGCATGGCAGCTGATTGAGCAGGGATATAGCCTCGAGTTCTTAACGGATGATTTAGAAATTCCTTTGACTCTTTCATGTAACAAGTTTTGGCTTGGGTTTTGTTCCTCTCTCTTTCAGAGGAAATAATCCCTTTTGCTCTTAAGATAGATTTCTACACAAAGCTATAGGCTTAAGTTTGAGCAGAAAAAAAAATGTCTTGTGGAATAACAAAAGCAAAACTCGCCTTCAGAAATGAGTGTGGGAAGAGTGTGATGTGGAATGGACCTGTGTTAAGTAGAGATGTTGGCTCTGATGCCTTCAACGCATGATGCTCCCAGAAGCACAGACAAAGCAGTGTATATGACTGACCATGCTGAAGGAACTGCTTTGTACCTCTCTATGGTACAAAGATATATATGGAGATAAAAATGTGAGCTTAGAAAGCCAGAAAGAGTTTATTAATAGACTGTTTCCTGATGCCAGTAGCCTACTAGCTGTGAAGTAACAGAGAGGAGAGGACAAACTAGCTTTATTTGAGTCCAGGCACCCCAGTGCTTATTCCACACTATCTCCCGAGTGGAGATGTGCAACATGAACCACTTTCCTAGGACAGCTGCTTCTTGTTCTATCCAGATGCTTGCTTCTCCCATCTCCCCAGATGAATACCTCGTGATCCTCAGGGTCCACACTAAACTGGAAATCAGACCCACACATGTGAAACCTCCTGTCCATAAAAGCAGCTATGCAACACCAGCTGCCCACCAAGCTCCTGGTTTTTCTGGCCATGCAGAGACCTGGGAGGCCAGAAGACTCCCCAGCCATCCCTCTAATCCTGGGGCATGACCAAAAAGGAAGCTGGGAGAGGAATGACAGATTCAGAAAGTTTTGACAGAGAAAAGGTTGGCGGTGCAAGAGAGAAAAGGAAAGCCCTTTTCTACACATTTCATGCCTTCTCCAGTAACTCATCATCTGAGCGTTTCAGAAGTGCACCTCCCCTAAACAACAAGAAATCGTTCTGTTATTTTCAGAAGAGAGAAGGCCCTTTTTGTAGGTAAATAGACATCCCTCTCCCATTCCAATTACAGAGGCAACAAACATTACTAAAAACTTCCCAGTAGATGGCAGGGTTACCTTGCGACAAAGCTTAGTCTTAAGTTGAAAAGGCTGCTGGATGAAGGCTTTAGTACTTAAGTATATTTAATGCACAGAATGAACTAATTAATATCAGAGAAGGGTTAAACAAGTCCTGCAATGATTACTATAGTGTGAGCTAGGAAACGTGAACATTACATTTTAAGGTACTGAAAAATCTTGAATCTTAATGCGATCTTAAAAATGATCTTTGTTAAAAAGGAGCTTCTTTTAGATAACTGTTAAAACCACAAAACAGCTTATACAAGACAAAATCCACAGCATTTATTCTAGGTATTCACCAGATAATATGACTACTAAAAGTGTCTTTCAGGACCTAAAGCAGTTAGCTGGTGAGGGTTCATGTTTTTCCAAGCTTTGAGCAAAAGAAAGAAAAAGAATTCTGCATGGCTGAGAAATGGTGAATGCAGCAGATGAAGAGCTTCATCACTTGTAAGGAGTTCCCTCACAATCAACTGGAAGGAAAGTCAGATGTTCCCTGAAGAGCTCAAGAAACATTTAATTACCTGTCAGAAACTGAACTGTACAGCCCAGTGTAACTTAATAACAGGCAGCAAATGGATGAGGCTAGAGCATCTTTGGGAAGAGAGCTGTAGGTTTAAGAATCACAGAACCACCAAGGTTGGAAAAGACCTCTGAGATCATCCAGTCCAACAATCCACCTATCCCTTACACTTCCCACTAAACCATGTCCCTCAGTATATCTCAATGTTTCCTGCATACCTCTAGGGAAAGTGACTCCATCACATCCCTGGGCAGCCCATTCCACACTGATTACTCTCAGAGAAGTACTTCCTAACGCCCAGCGTGAATCTCCTGTGGCACAACTTGAGGCCGTTCCTTCTCATCTTCTCACTAGCTACATGAGAGAAAAGGGTGACTCCCAGCTCACTGCAGTTTCCCTTTGGGTAGTTGTAGAGAGCGGTAAGGTGGCACCCAGCCTTCTCTTCTCCACACTGAACAATCCCAGCTCCCTCAGCCGCTCCTCATAAGGCCTGTGCTCCAGACCCCTCACCAGCTTTGTTACCCTTCTCTGGACACACGTCAGGGCCTCAATGTCTTTCTTGTAGCACAGGGTTCAAAACTGAACGCAGTACTTCAGGTGGGGCCTCACCAGTGCTGAGTATATAGGGAAGATCACTTCCCTGCTCCTGCTGACAACACTATTTCTGATACAAAGCAGGATGCCATTGGTCTTCTTAGCCATTTCGGCACATTGCTGGCTCATGTTCAGTTGAGTGTCGACCAACACCCCCAGGTCCTCTATACAACTTTCAAGCCACTCTGCCCCAAGCCTGTAGTGTTGCCTTGGGTTGTTGTGGCCAAAGTGCAGGATTCAGCACTTGGTCTTGTTGAACTTCATCCCATTTGTCATGGTTTTATGATGGTTGGTTATCGATATTCCACACTGTAACATCATGTAGTGCACTGGGAGTTAAAGAGTTAATGCCCCAGGTCTGGGTACCTGTCATGGAAGAGAAGAACTACTACATTCCCCAGAGGACTGTTTGCTGTTCTGTTATCATTTCCGCTCACGGGGAACAGATAAAAGGCTTTCGTAGGTCATTTCCCCTCCCTCTTTCCTGGTTTCAGCAGCATGTGAGCTCTCCTCCCTTCTACTTATCCCAACCACGCATCTCACCTTAGTATCAGAGTAAGGCCTTCAGCTTTCAGACGCTACCTCTCATTATATCTGATTTATTAGCTTCAATTCTAATTGTATTGTATTATATTGTATTATAGGGTGTTATCTTGCATTCTGTTATCTTATTTAGTAAATTACTTTGTTTTTCCTCAGATTGTTGCCACTGTTATCTTTTGGGGCCCATCTCTCTTTTTCCTTTTATTCTCTCTTTTTCCTTTTATTTTCCCTTTTCCACAGTGTGGATCCACAGGTCCCCTCCACCCTGCTAGTCATGGAACTGGGCCAAACCAGCCCAAACACCGTACACCATTGGTCTCAGCCCAGGAATCCAGCCTGTCCAGCCTCTGCAGGGCCTCGCTACCCCCAGGCAGATCAACACTTCTGCCAGCTTGGTGTCATCTGCACACTTACTGAGTGTGCACTCCATGTCCTCATCCAGGTCATCAGTAGAGATACTGACAGAACAGGCCCCAGCACCGACCCCTGGGGAGCACCACTCGTGACCGGTCGCCAGCTGGATTTAATTCCATTCACCACCACTCTCTTGGCCTGGCTGTCCAGCCAGGTCTTTACCCAGCCAAGAGTGCACCTGTCCAAGGCACGGGCTGCCAGCTTCTGCAGGAGAATGCTTTTGGAGGCAGCGTCAAAAGCTTTGCTGAAACATAGGTAGACCACATCAACAGCCTTCCCCTCAACAGCTGCAGAGTGTTTCCATGGTGGTATAATGTCTGACAGTCAGTTCATGCAGTGAATGGTAAACATCGTTTTTTCAAAAGCTAATTAGAGGTGCAGATTTGTTTTTTATTGCCCTCTCTCAGCTTATTCAGCTTGAGAGCTTAGGAACAGCTGAGCTCATCAAAAGTGATGAGACAAATGATCATTGTTTCATGCAATAGTAACTTGTAGAAAGGAAAAGAATTGGAAAAGAAAAGGATTAAAAAGTGTGAGGCATCTGACATTATTATTAAGGTAACTGTTAACCAATTGCTTTAACCCCTATGCCTTGGGCTTATCCGGGGCCCCCAATAAATTGCCTGTCATCCTATATTGGTCTTTGAAAACAAAAGCTCTCTTAAGCATCAGCAGAGTACTGAGATCATTCCATCCCTAGGTCAGTGACTCTTGATTTCCAGCCTAGGGTTTCATCTCATCAGTGTCCTCTGAAGCAATGCCCTGCCTCTAGTTTTTAGTAACTAAATGGAAACATATAGGACACTGGGAGCACAGAAGGTGGGGGGTAGGAGGGCAAGGAGACACAGAAAATGGGAGGAACCAAAACTCTTTTGTCTATAATGTGGTCTCAGCTGCCCCAACTTACTCACAGCAAGGTCTTTTAAGCACAGCTAGGCTTTCTGCTGAACACATCATCAAGGCACCTGAGCAGTAACACCTTCAACACAAATACACACAGAGAACTGTTCGCATACAGTCTTCGTCAGATTCTCTTACAGTGCCCACATAATCCATGTTTTTGTTTTACCTGTGGACTGTGTCTACATCATAGCTCAGGAAGGAGCTTCCCTCAGAAATGAGTGATGAAAACGGATCACTGCAGACAAAGTCTGCCTTAGCAAGAATTCTTCCTCCTATGAGAAGTACTAAACCAAGTTATTTCTTGATCTTACAGGTTAAGACATAGGGAGGAATAAAATATAATTGGTCATTCCCGCCCTTACCTTTGTAGAAAAAGAAGGGCAAAACCAACAAAACTGGAAGGTAACAAATACAGAATGTCAGGAGAGAAACAGTTACCGCTGCCTGATCTTATGAGGTGCAAATAAAAGCCACCGTAAGACTAAAAGTTTGACAGCTGATCTTTTTTAACTTATTTTGAATTATTTCAGAAGGCTGAGAGGAGGGACAAGAACAAAACACAACCAGTGATTAAGCCTTAAAGCTCTGGGATGTGGTTCAGAGCAAAGTATTTCCAAAAGGTCTGGTAAAAAGTAAGCTCTCTCCTATCAGTTACCACAAGAAGCATCTCTGTGCACAGAGTTCACATGGAAAGGTGATGGCAGCAGAGGGGCCTCATTGGGGCCTCCTGTGACAAGAGATATGGTGCTGCCCTATGTAGGACAGGGGCCTCTCTCCTTCTCCTCCTGCTCCCAGTGCCCCTGCATGGCCAGAATGCCTGTGCTGCTCCCAGGTAAGCACTGGCAGTAGATGAGGGCATGCACTCGGCACTGATGCCAGTGCTTGGCTGGATTGTGGTTTTGAGCCTCACAAACATCCCAGAGACCATTTTGGGCAAGCCTTTTGATGAAATCCTTAGCCTCAGTGACATCGCAGATGTGTCCCTCTAGGCAACAGCGTCTCTTCTGCCAGATCCAGTTCCTAAGCCAGAGGGCAATGCCACAGGTATGGCCGTGGGAGATGGCTACCCACCTTCCTGGCTGGATTCTGGTGCTGTCCCAAAGGGAGACTGCCTGGATGTGCTCATAGGATGGGTTTTTCCAGCCTCCAGTGGCTCCCTGTATTAGATCCCAGCTGGCCAAAGTGCAAAAGCTGCTGATGATGGAGAGCTGTGGAAGTACAATATCCCAGTGTCTGTGGTGACATCAGGTATGCTACTATCTGGGTTGTGGTGCTTTGCATAGTGAGCCAGAGAGAAGAGCAAGCACCAGGACAAGCCAATACTGAATCATTTCCAGAGGTTTGCACACTCCCTGGTCAGACTGGGATTTCAGAGATGAAGTTGGCTTTCCTCTCCAAGGAGGGCCTTCAGTTAGTACTTCCTATACACAGAAGACATCAAACCAGTATATGTAGCCAGTAGGGTGCACAGTGAGTTCAGAAATCGCATCAACCTTGCAGTGTTTGAGGCACAAAGGACATACCAGGTGAATGTACCTAACACTAGCAGCATGGGCGGGATTGGACTTTTCAGAGCCAGGGGAAGACAGCCTGAACTGTGGAAGGGCCCTTTCCCACAGCAATCAGTTTACGGTCAGACACAGCCATGCACCATAGCTGCAGAAAGAGGTAGTTCTCCTTCAAAGTTCTCTTTCAAAGCTCAGCAGACTTCCTTGGGGCCACTATGTGTTGGCTGAGTGAGTGGGAGTTGGGGAGAGCAGAAAGGTAAAATGCATAGGAAGCACTGAATTGAAGGGAATTGCATGATATCAGCATGCACCACTGCTTTTAACCAGTGCGGTGGTTTAAGTCCTCACTGCCTACCTGCTATTGACCACAAAGACCAATAGGAGACTTTGCACTGTAGTCCACATCTGCCCTTCGAGCTACCCACAGAAGAGCTACAGTGACTGATGGGACAGGCATGGGGACCATGTGAAGAGTGAATGGTGATTTCCCAGGAAGGGGCACAGAGCAGTGATGGGCTCACAGCCGGATGTGGAAGGGAAAACAAAAAAAACAGCAAAACTGCTCTCCTTCTACTCCAGGTGGTGGTGGGTCCAGGTACAACAAGTCCAGCTTCCTTTAGTCAGCCTTCCCCCTGTTTTCTGAGCACTGCTGCTTTCTTCCTCCACTTTTTCTTATGTGGGCTTGAGACTTGCCTCAGTGTGCACCATGGTGCACCCTACATACACCCTGCCCACAGAGATGCAGTCCTAACCCAGGTTTTCCAGAAGTTCCAGTAAGCGCTCTGTGATCCGATTACTCTTTGGAGGAGCAGAGGAGCTTCCATTACTACTGCCCTGGAAGCAATCTGAAGAGGATATCAAGAGCGGGTGCCAGACAGGGCTGTAAGAGGATTACAAGCAGGTGGAAACAACGCAGCTTATCCCACTGGCTTAGATGCTCAGCCCTCCAAGGTCAGTGGGGTGGTACAGCAGAGGTACAGATGGGAGGACAGCAGTGGCGCACAGCTGGTCCCGGCTGGCTTCCTGCCGCTGGCTCCCGGGTAGTGACATCCACATCCAGGCAGTGACAACCAGTTCAAGCTACGGGCCAGCTTTACCCTCTCGCGTTACGGCACTCGGATACCTACGGAGCCAGCCGTCGGTCACCCGCAGCCTGGGACCTTCTCAGACTGGACTTCAGCCGGAGACAGGTGCCACACTCCCGTTAGGAATGCAGTCCTGTAGCCCCGAGCGGAACCCGCGCGCATCGTTCCGCTCTAGAGGAGTACCGAACAGGTTGCTCTTCCCCCGCCTTGCAGTCCTTCCTCCGCAGCCCTCCCCGGCAGCGATGCGCCGACAGCCACCCTCCGCGCCCCCAGCGGGCACCGGAGCCGCCCCCCGGCCCGGCCCCGAGCATGCTCAGTGCCGCCCTGACCTACTTTCCCCTGCCGGAGCCGGCGGAGGAGTGGCGGTGCGGAGGACGGCGCTGCGGCACGGCGCCCCGTGACCGCGGACTGCGGCAGCGCCGCGCTCCGCCCGCCGGCCCGCGCGGCGCGCCCCGGGCCCGGCATGGTGCTGCGCGGGGCGCGCTGAGGGGCACGGCGGCGGGCGCTGCCGCGGAGCGGCCGGCGGGCAGGTGAGCGGGAGCGGCGCTTCGGCGAGGGGGGCGGCTCGGCGGGCGGCGCCACCTGCACGGCCCTCTGCGCCTCGGCGAGGGGAGCCGCTGCGGTGCGGGCAGGCGGCCGCGGCGCTGGGGAAGGGAGCCGCCGCGGGGAGCGGGAGGTGCCGCGCTGGGAGCGCCGGACGGCCGCTCGGGAAGTAGTGCCGTATGGAGCGTGAAAGTTCAAGGGATGGATTCGCAGGGGGACCGGGGCTGTCGGAAGGACGCGCGGCTTTAGGCAGGAAGACCTGGGATTTCTGCCTTCCCGCTGCTCCCGGTGGGTCGATGCCCGCTCCGGGCAGGAGAAAGAAAGGGCGTTAGGAAATCCGCACGGGGACCTTTTTTACGGAGCTGGCCTTTTCAGAGAGCTGAAGTTGTGTTGCCTTACATTTAAAATAAAGGTGACCCCCTGCTTTTTCGCCATAATTACTTTTTCATTTCACAGCCTCATAAGATAGAATTCAGTTTCCAAAGTGCCCTGTAGAAACTGCAGCCTGGCAGAAGTAGCCAAAGTCGAGCAACAGCAGAAAAGCGGGCTTAGAGATCAGAGCGCAGCGCTGCTGAGCAGGCGATCGTCCGGTGCGTTTATCTGGGCGCCTGGTAGGAAAGCGTGCTTCCCAGCTGCCCTCTGAGAGCTGCTGGGAAGAGCAGTGAGGTTAGTTCACGGTGAGAAACACAGAGGAGTTTACAGGGAAAAGTGGAGCGGTTGAGATGTTTGGAGCCGATGCGTTATGGAACAGTTTCTCTCTTCGCTGCAGTAGGACAAAATCTGGCAGATCTCCTTTCAGTGGAGGAGATGTTTGCATGGCAGACTCTTTTCTCTGGCTTAGTGTGTTCAGTTAGCAGCAGCACCATTGGAGTACTTGTGCTGGTGCAGCAGGGATCCTTTTTTAGTAGAAAGGCTTCTAGTTCAGACTGCAGTATGCCAGCGTCCGTCAGTTAGAAGCACAATACAGGCAGCGTGAGTGCACACTGTATCTTTGCCACTTCTTCTGAAGAATTTGAAGCTGGAAGTCTGTACAGACAGCAGACAATCCACCAAGAAAAAGCTTGCTTTCCACTTCAATGTTTGGTATTAGTCCAGCACAAGCAAGTTTCCCTGAAAGCTTGTAGCTAACACAGATGTGTTAACATGTCACCAGAAGGCTGTGGTGTACAACCTAGCTCCTTAGTGCTCCCTGAGATATTTCTTCCTGTGGTTCTGATCCGCTGCCTGGCCTTGGAGCTGTGCACCTTTGCAAAGCCCTCTGCTTAGCCTTAATTCTGTTATGTAGTTGTGCTGACTAAAGCGTTGGCATTCTTCATCCACGTACAGACCCACTTCAGAAGCAGCATTTCCAAGATAGTGGGTGTGCTTTTATTTTTTTCCCCAGTTACTATGATTAAAATAAGTCATAACAGCATTTTAGAGCATCGGATCTTCTGTCTACGAGGAAAGAGGCAGGAGGCAGACAAAACTTGTCTGTGTTTGTATAGGTGCAGGACAGAGCAATTTTAAGAGGCATTGTGATTTTTACTTAGCTAACACAACATTAGACAGAGGACTGTCTCACTTCAGAGTCATTAACAGGAGCAGTGCTTGTCAGAAATCAGGAGCTCTGTACAGGCACACAGTTCTCCTACTTTGGAAAGAGACCACAACACGTGGAGGGATTACATTAAGAACAGCCCTTCTCGGCAGGCTTAACATTTAATTAACATATTCTGCCACTCTTGCATGGTTTGCAGCCACAAATGATTTCTGCTGATGTTTTCAAGTCGCACGGGGACAGGGCATCTGTACTGCATTGCAACCACACTGCTGTGCGTGCAGTCCCCCCCCCCACACACGATGTATGGCACACACATACCAGCACTGCTGCATTTTGATCAGTAGGTTCTGCTGTGGCTGGTGGCAGTGGTGTGATGTGGTACAGCAGCTCGTTCTGGAAGGGTTACATTTATAAACTCATTTCGGAATGATGTTGCTACAGTTAGTACATTATCTGATTGTGATCAACTTAACAAAAGATGCTTAGAAATTTGTTATTTTGATGTTACATTTTTTTAGCCCAGAGCAGATAAAAAAGCACAGAAGTTATGGAGGTCCTTCAGTAAACTCTTGATGAATTCTACCTAGATTAATTCACAGCAATGGCCACATGAAGGAGTGGCCACACACTAGGAGAGGGTTGTATTGAATCACAGAAACACCAAGGTTGGAAAGGACCTTGAAGATCATCCAGTCCAACCATCCACCTATCACCAATAGTTCTCACTAGACCATGTCCCTCACCACAAAATCCAGCCCTTCCTTGAACACCTCCAGACTCGATGACTCCACCACCTCCCTGGGCAGCCCATTCCAGTGCCTGACCACTCTTTCAGAGCAGTAGTATTTCCTAATGTCCAGCCTGAATCTCCCCTGGCGCAGCTTGAAGCCATTCCCTCTAGTCTTAAATTGATCACATTGGTGTACAAGCAAGGCTCAAGTTTCTGTCTGGTGTGAGGCAAACTCCTTTGAATATCACTCGCTGTTCCTTTCTGATACTTGTAGAGGAAATAGGCAGAGCACTTTTAATCTGAAGTGATCCTTTTCTGTTGCACTCAGCTATGACTGGCTAGATTCCCCCTTTACAAGTTTAGCCTGTCTTAATCACAGCATCCACCTGTAACCTCTTTGCACTGAATCCCAGAAGCCAATACATGCGTAAGCCAGTCATTAAAAATGGGTAAATATATGTGTCTTGCAGTTCTATGACGACACAGATGAGTTAGTCATACTCTACACTGTTTTCTTCCTATTTTTCATTCTGCTTTATAAATGGGAGCCTTCTGTTAAAATACTGTTTCTAATGAAAACTGTATGCAGTGAAGTGAAAACACTTGAAGCACATACAAAATGTAGAATTTAAGAAGTAGAGAAGTCTTGAGCCTTGCAAAGGGCTACATTCCCTACATTTAGACTTTTTATTCATCATTTGGAAAAAGAAAACACGCAGACGTATCTAAAGGATGGTCAGTTTTGCCAGTTGAAGAGAAAGCAAACGGAAATGAATTGGACCCCATTCCACATTGCTGTGTTCCTAGCACTCAGAATAGATAAGCCATCCCAAGAGCACATGAGATCTGTTGTTTTAGCTGACATTGGTTACTTAAGCTGTTAGTAGAATAATACCTGCAATGTGCTGGTATAAATAGAAGGTAAGAGGTGAGTAAAGAAAAGGGAAGATAACCCAAAACTTGGTGAGGGCAGGTAGCGTGCAGATGCGTGTGGAAGTGTGGGACAGATCTCTGCATCTTTTTGTTCCTTCTTTCTCAACAAAGGGAACTTCTAGGCATTGAACCATCTGCGTTTATTGCCAACAGTAAAACAGCAGCTATGCTGAAAGCTTGCAGGGAGTTGAGCCTTTTAAAGCTGTACAGGTGTTTCTGGAATAATAGCTTTGTATACAAAACAAGGTTGAGTAGGAATTATACAGCCTACAGATAAATACAAATGCTAAGTAAATCTAAATCATCATCATGAAAGAGGCATTTACTTGGAAAATCCTGACAAGAGCTCATACCTAATCAAATGTGAGCTGGGCTTTAAAAAGTCTCTGCTACTGATAGCATTCTATCTGCTCTAGGATCCAGGTAGCCCACAGCTCAGTAGAAAGACATTTCCATCGCAGTACTTGTGCTGATTTAAAAACAGCAAGCTTCTCCACTAAATACAAAACATTGTCTTTACTGCAGTCATTAAAATACCTCCAAGAGAAAACAATTGAATTGCTCATTCCGTATAAAAATGTGCACATGTACTACATGTTACCTAATGAAAAGTTAAATGTCCAAGTTGCCTCAACAGTTGTGTTTTGTTTTAATTTGGCGTATTTCTTAACAAAAAAAAGATTTGATCCTGGGATTACAGAAACTGCAACATCAGAAGGGAACTTTTCAGAGGTTTGGCATTCTTGAGGTACTTTTAAATAATCTCTCAGTAATTACCTAACAGTGGACTCTGTCTGTTCACTTTTAGGTTAATGGATTAAGGTCTTTGAGCATTTGTTGGAGCGAGGGGAACAGCCACCAGATCACTTAAAAACATGGCCAAATCAATGGAACCATTCAAGTGTTTAGAGTGAGGAGGGTTTAAATTCTCCAGGATTTCATATGCTGGCTAGTTTTGCAATACCGAGGCATGAAGTAGAACAAAGAGGAACGATAATGAGGAGAGCTTTACGGTAAAAATACTTACTTGCAATAAGACTTCTAAAATATTTACAGGCTTGTAAAGGCATAATCTGGAGGATATTTTTACCATCACTGAATATAATGACGTATCCTTCCTTCCCTGCCCCAAGAGTCTGGATTTGCCTTGTAGGAAATGTTTGTAGGATATTTTTTATCACAAATATAGAACATGGGGTAACCACATCGCTTATTGCTTTCTTGCAATTAATTAATTGTATTAATTGTATGGTGCGTGATCTGTGGGAAACTACTGAGCACTCAGGCTTCCACAGCCCTGAAATAAATAAGCAGCGTCTCTCCTGAGTGTGTGATGATTGACTTATTGCACGCCAGGCAATGAATGCACTTTTCAGACAACAACATGAGTAAGGTGTGATTGTGAAACGAGAGGTGTGTCTCTCTGGTAGGAGAGGGCTTATACAAGTCTGGTAAAGACACGATCACACTTGGTTGAATGTCTGATCATAGAATCTGTAAATTCTGTCTGAAAATCCGCAGGTGATGTGTTTATGTTGACTGACAATGGAGTCGCAAACATCAAATGTTCATTTTTTTCAGCAATCTTGAAACCCATTCTCAAATTCCTGTATCAAAACACAGTGCAAGATGCACATTTATTGCTGTTCACAGGACTGTGTTTAGCCAAGGTATTAAAAATGCATACAATTATTTGCCATCACTTGAGTCAGCTGTGCACACTGCCCCACTGTGGGCTTTGACTGACCTCCTAGTTTAAAATTTCTACACAGACAGCCATCATTTCTGTTGTAGCAGCTTGTGTCCCTTGTTTGTGATCTGTGCTCCTGTGAGAGGAGCCTGGGTCTGTGTCCCTCATACCCTCACATCGCGTGCCTGAAGGCAGCAAGTGTGTGTCACCAAGCGGCATTGACAGTAGGGCCAGGCAGCATCACACAGCCTTGACAAGAAGTTTCTGAAAGCTTCCCAGGCAGCTGCATGTAGCCAAAGAGACTAAAACACACCTAGCTGGGAATTGCTGCCCAGCTGGAAGCTGCAGTCTAGATGGGCAGAAGGAAGCTCTTCAACCTACAAATGCTGCCAGCGTGTCACCTATTTGACACAGTAGCCAGGAAAGTGGAAGACAGTGAAGTTAGGAAGGATTGAAATCCTCCCCAAAAGAACGAAAAACAGCTTTTTGAGAAGCAAGCTGCAGTATTTTATTGACTAGCACATGACTAGAGATACAAGTCGGGAAGTTGCTGCAAGATGTATATGAGTTGTATTTCTCTTCATCTGCTATCTGGACCCTAATAGCTTAATCTTTTCATTAGGTAGTTTTCACTCTCCTAGTTCACTGGCAATGAACTTTCCAGCTTGTGTGTTATTATGATGAAACAGTGTTCCTTCATTTGCATTCCTGTTCCAGTGACACCTGTTGGCTTTTACTGTTGCCCACTTTGAAAAGGCATTGCCCATGGCAACTAAGAGATGGATTGGTCTGAAGAGGAAATGTAATATGTAGTTTAAAAAAAAATTAGCATTAATTTTGTTTTGTAGCATCATTCTTGATTGTTATTTATAAACTGAAAATCATTTCATTTTCTTGGTCACTAAGCAAGACAGCATTGAGATGTTAAAGTTGTAGGTCTATAATTTATGCATTGGAACTGACTTCTTGTGCTTCACTTCTGAATTGAATAACCTCACAGTTAATAGGATTATACATTATTCCAAGTACAAGAACAGGCAAGTCTTACAGGAGCATGCAAGCCAGGAAAAGGTATGCATCACTGACTTACGTTCTTTTGTGCTGTCATGTCATTCTGCACAAATGCAGTGCTTTAAAATGTAGCACTTCACTCACAGTACTTTTCCTTTGCAGCAGTAATACTGGGAAGCAAAGTCATCTGTGATGTGAAAAAGTAAACGGTCAGTCAGAACATTTCTCTGAGTCATTTGTGTTTCCAGCCAGTCTGCTGCAAGTGTCTTCTATTAAGACCATCAGTGGCTTTGGGCAGAGAAGTTCTAGTCTCAGTTTTGGTCCATTTCACAGTCAGCACTGATACCATCAGCCTGCGGCTGTGCTTGCTCTCAAGCCTATTCCAGGCAACTTCTCTAGATAAAAAGGCAGAGATAGCACCACAGAGACAGCTGTCCTGTCACTTAGAAGAAAAGCCTATTGCAGTTCCCTCACATAGCTCATCTTGTGCTGTTTTTGAGCAATACCCTGTATTACGATGTCCCCCTTCACAAGCATCCTGTGTTACTCTCAGTCTTAAGGAGTTCTTGCAGGAGTCTTTAGTCTAGCCAGTCTAGCTGTTCTCTGACCAAGAGTGAAATTAAAAGGTTATGAATTTGGCAGCCTTCATAGTTTTCATTATGGGCCACAGTTCAGTAAAACCTGTCACGGCCAAGAACCAGAGCAATTAGCACTGTGCCCACTTCTCCCATACCCTGGATTCTCATGTGTCTTCACTAGAAGTGGGCTGACATCACTAGCAGTCCTGTTTCAGTGCCCTGAGCCTGCCTTTTAGTTGTGCAATTGAATCAAAGCCCATTGCATCCCTTATGTTTAAGAAAGCAGTGACTCCCAGAGTTGCTTTCCTTAACATCCTCAGCTGCTGCTGCGCGTCAGGCAAAAGCAGGATGGAAACTCTCAGGACATCTCCCTTTGCACCACAGTCTGGTGTCAGCACATTTTCTACTGTTTCCAATTCTCCTTCCTGCTTTCCAAACCTGACTACAACGTTTTTGGTCCTGCACAGCAGCTTAGCAGAGGGTCCAGGATGGATAGCTACCCAAGTGGCTACCCTTTAACTTTCTCTTATTAGGTGGAGCTGAGAAAACCTTTGGTTTCTTCCATATTTTTTTTTTTGTTATCCACTAACAGTGCGTAGGATGCACACCAAAGAAAAGATCTCCTATTCTTCGTTGCCTAGGAACATTTGTCTAAACTAGCATCTTAAAACACTTCTTCAGAGAGATTTCTCTCTGATTCTTCGGATAAAACCAGATGACCATCAATAGGCCTTCCCTGGATGGCACATGAAAGCAGCAGCCACCACTCCCGAACATTCTGTGTTAAGATTCCTGCTTGATTATTGCTCATAGCAGCCATCAAACTGTATTTATTTCAAGCAGATATGCACCTGTGAAAGCATTTAGCGCTTTCATAGCATTCTGCATTCCAGGAACGTACATGAGAAAGTACATTCCCAAGAGTAACACAAGTAGATGTCAATTATTTTGTCTCTGTATCTTAACTTTTACTGCATCTATGTGTGATTCACTTGCGTTGTGCCAGAAGGAGGGAGCAGCTGTTATTTTCAGACAAGTAAACAGCCCCTTTGACCATGCTAAGCAGTCAGATTTGTTACCACTACACAAAGGTGCAGATTTTGCTTTCATGTGCTCTGTGTTAAGCACAGGTAAACACACAGAATAGGTATCCTCACACCATTTCTGCCACCACACACTTTCCAAAACATCCATCCGTAGCAGCCCAGCACAGCAGGGACTCACTGGGCCACCAAAGCCACCAACCAAACTGAGCTTCCCAATAGATTGAGGGTCCTGTTCACCTGCTGTTTGATGTTTCATTTCTGTCTAGGATTCAAATTATTTTCTGTACCAAACAACAGTTTGGATTGCTATAGATTTTTCTGCCATCAGAAAATCTGCTCAAATACAACAAGAACAGGCTGCAGTCAGTAATTAGCAATAAACGCTTGAGCAGTTTATGTTGTTCCTTTGCCCTTCCCATTGTCTTGTACCAGCCAGTCTTTGTTCCTCCTTCCCTTGCCAGGAAGTGTGACATGTCTTTTGGCTTTTCTCTATGGTGCAATGCAGATCTATAACACTGTACACAAGCATTTTATAGACTGAATCTGTGTAGCCATAGAGAATGGCTGTCTCCAAGGTTGATGGAGTAGTAGAAATTAGATGTAAATAGTTGTTGAAGTGAATAAGCAGATTTGAAGGACTTTTTCCAAGGCAGAGATTTAGACACACTGTGCCTATCTATAGAGAATGTCTAGAATTTAGACTTTTCACAGTTTGCACAGAGGGAAATGGATTTCTGAAGTGATTGTTCATGTGGTTTTACATGGACAGAACAAATGAGATTTGCATGTTAATTTAAGGTTAAAAATAATTCTGCCTCATCAAGGCAGGTATTTCCACGTTCAGTATTTAGGAAAACTGAGAGAAAATGAGGGCAGAATTAAAGCAATGACAGCCATCCATACCATTCATGCAGCTTCTCAGAAGAAAAAAAACAAAACACAAACATAGCTTTTTGTTTCCAGTAATGATCCATCCCACAGATTAGAGAAAACTAATCTGCTCTTTTAGTAACAGCTGTATCCATTTGTACAAAATCAACTTCATTGCATTACAGAGAATAGGGAATGGAGAAGAAAACAGCCTAAGACAAATTGAACCAGTGAAAGACAGTAATGTTGTTTTCTTTCTGAGTAAAGAAGAGGCTTTTATTTTAGTTTTCCTTGTTTATGTGTAATTTGCCTAACTTTGTCAGCAGTCATTTCTCCATGCTAAAGCAGATGAGGTACCATGACATCGAACGAATCTTCAGTACAATGTAAACAGTTTTGCAAGTGAAATGTTCGCTTAGAGCACGTTTGTTGGATACTAACTGTGACCTATGTTTAGATTGCAGATAGATTGCTCCAACTAATAGTCACAGAATGGCCAGGGTTGGAAGGGACCTCAAGGATGATGAATCTCCAACCCCCTGCCACATGCAGGGCCACCAACCTCCTCACTTAATACCAGCCCAGGCTGCCCAGGGCCCCATCCAGCCTGGCCTTGAACACCTCCAGGGATGGACGGGGCATCTACAGCTTCTCTGGGCAGCTGTTCCAGCACCTCACTCACTCTGAGTAAAATTTTGAGAGGTGCTTATCTTGAGGTCAACGTTGTGCCATCAGTCAGTGGCAAATGCCCATTGTGTTCTCTGGGAGCATAATAAGGCCAGTAGAGAGCACATTTGTAACTCCCTCTCCTCTGTCTACAAACTGAAGTCATTGTTAAATAAAGGGCTCATTGTAGATGGTTAGTTGAGGAAAAATATTATTGTGAGAGCATGCAAAAACTGATCGAGCAAAATACTTAAGGCCACATAAGGAATAGAAAAGTCCCAGCTTCATTGGTACCTCAAGGCAACCTTGCCCATAAGCATGTCACTAGCAAATATTTTTCTTTCCAAATGTGCTCTAAAAATGACTTTATGAACTACTAAATACCCTCTTTTACATATCTCCTCCATGTTACATTTTATCTCAGAAAATCTGGAAAAAAAAAAAAGGGAATGGTTTTAGATGTTCTGTTGTATACTCTACTGTATTCAGACAAAACTGAATGCTAAGGGCTCTAGCAGCAGCTCCAAAAACCCCTTCCTGGAGTGGTTCTTCCTTCTGACACGTTCCACATTTCAACTAAGACTGTGCATGACAGAGCTGCAGCACTGAACTGGTAGTGACAGCTCTAATGTGCTGTACCTTTGTTCCCCTGTTGATTTTGCAGATGTAAAAAAAAGAAAAAAAAATCTGTAGAACTTTTGGAATAAAATTGTAGCTGCTGCTGTAGCTAAATTGCTGCTAAGTGTCTAGGTGATAAAAGCTTTCTCCTACGCCTGCTGCTCTGAACAACAGGAAAATGTATGCATCTTTTTCCAGTAAGAAAAAGGCCTGATAACATTAGCATTTAGACAAGACATTGAGCTGATGATTGTGAAATGCATTAATGGATGTGTCACTGTTTTAAAGGAGCACATCTAATGGATTGTTTATACGGGCCATCTCATTATACTTATTTTTTTTAGGATATTAAAAAAAAAAATTGCATGGATCAAAATAAGGCTCTCTTGTGACCTCCTCACCTCAAGGGCCTACATTGTACAGAACCAACTCCAGTTTCCAGCCAGCTGCGTATAGCACTGAAGGAAAATGAACATACTGAGCAGGCACCACTCTTCGTGCTTTCTGCCTACCATACGCCTTGTCATCTTACTAGCAGCTCTGACAACTGCTGAGGATGTGACTAATAGCACTTTCAACCGCACTGGCACAAACACAGGATCTGTGCCTGTGGTCATCTCCCACATCGACCACATCATAGTCAAGGAGGGGTGTAGCGCCTTGATTGACTGCAGTGTCCAAGGTAGCCCTAGTCCACGTTACAGATGGTACAATTCCAACGGCCGCCTGCTTCAAGAGGAAGAGAATAAAGGTAAGGTTTTTAATATTATTAGCAATGTAGCCTGTCTTGAGACACTTCTGATTTCAGCAAGTTAACTAAAAATTAACCTTAATTTAATAACTGCACACTGGTATTTTCCTGCAGGAAAATATACAAATCGTATCAGCTATTGTATGGGAACAGCTGAGTCACGGCCTGAACCTCCGATTGATCACCTGAGGCAAGCCATGAGTCAGCCAGAGGAGCACAGGTGAAGGCAATTCAGCTGTGCTGCCTCCTAGCCCTATTTAAGAGCTGGCTACCGGGGGGGGGGAAGGATCTCTTCTGGAGATCTGCTGGTGTTTTGTGAGTGAGCCCAGAATAGGGGCAAGTCTTCTATTTATTCTCTTTTGGTATCATAGTCTGTTTTGCCTAACTCTCTTGTTTATTTTGTGATTGTAACATCCTAATATTCTTTGATTATACAGCTATAAATGTTGTGTACATCTCAGAAGAAAATTTTTTTGTTGTGTGTTATTTATAGCAAACCGTAGCAAGAAGCTGAAATGCTTATATTGTAGGCAGGCTTCTTTTCAGTGGAAGACTTCAGGTTTGATCCTATTATTCATTCTCTTGTCTTTGTTCTTCTCTGACACCATGGAAGACAGAAAAGCTATTTTCCAACTCAAGGAAAGATTTTCGTGGCGTATGGGAAGAGTTCATTGGCACAGTTTCAAAGAAAGTAACTTCTTGCTTGCTCTCCCCATCTTTATGTACCTCGACATGTGTGAGAAACAGGAGTTGCTCTGAATAACCAATGAAAAAGTCTATGTAGGGCATGTTATAGTTGGTGTTACAGCTGGAAAGATAATTGTGGTGAAAATGGGGAAAAAAAACAAACAGGGAAGGAATCCTCTAGTGCTTTTAGTGGCAATGGTGATGAGGAGACAGTTGGACTAGATGATTTTACATGTTGTTTCCAACCTTGTGATTCTATGATTCTATGCTCACCTGAATCCAAAGATCCAGATTCTCAGGAAGGACTCCACAGAGGAGGGATCCCCAGAAAGAGACCCTTCCCCAGTGGCAGTCAGCCCTTAAACGGGGTCTACAGCTTCACCTGTGCTCCCAGGGCTGACTCAGGTGATCAATCAGTGGTTCAGGCCATGGTTCAACAGTTCCCACAGCGGGCAGTGGTTAGATGGACAAGCCAAGTCTGAGCTATTCTGGCTGCACTAGGACTGCTGTATTTGCCAGGGACCTTCATTTCACATGAGCTTGTTGTCCTTAGGTCAAAGGAAGGTTTGGTGGAGAATTGTACTTTTAGGGAGCATTTAGTGGGGGGGAGATGGAAGGTGTTTTGTTCCTTTTGTTCCTGTAATGCTTCTATACTGACTGCTTTGTTCACAGCACGATGAAATAAACTCTTAATAATTGATAATAATTGCAGGACAGCTTGTCTAAATAACAGCTGAACTGAGGGACAACTCTATGGAGTTACGGAATTATGGAAATGATTGACCCAACTATAAGTGCTACAACAGCATATATATATATATATATATATTTTTTTTTTTTTTGTTTTTTTTATAGAGCTGGAGAAAGAAGCTGCTTGACTTAGTTAAGCCGATGTAATATGTGCATGGTCATAGGACCACATAGAGAGTTTTGCTAGGGCTTACTAATAGAAGCTTTCCTGTTTAGCTAGGCATCTAACTTTTGATCTTAGTGTAGCTGACAGAGAGGTAGCTGCTAACACAAGCATTCAGGTAGATAAGCAAAAACTTTGAGCAAATCAATGAAAATGCAAATATGGCGTAAGAAAATGTAACTTCATCTTTTACTTTCAGCACTGCACTTCTTTAAGAATACGGTTCACGTAAGAAACGTTCCCTAGCACAAGATCCATATGTGTGGTTAGGCTGAAAAAGGTGTTCAGCTGTTATAAAAAAATATAGCTATGACACCTTATCTACTTATTGTTTTCACATGTGGCTTACATTGTCTGCCAGGGTCTTTGAATCACAGTTCAGTGCTGTTATCTCATTTGTAGTAGTTGGAGCCAGAACACATCAGCAAGATGTCTTGTCAGTTTACAGTGAACGAAGACCTACTTTGCCAACACTGCAATTCAAAGAAATGCCCAGCAGCCAGTACTGTACATCTTAACCCAGAACTGGAAAAGGAAGTGTTACAGATGTTGACACATCCACTGTAAAACAGTTTTACTCAAAACTTCTCCATCTTCAAGTGATTGGAGTGATTTCTTCTATGTGAAGTTCTGGTTTAAAATCTAATATTTTATTTATTCTATGTGTGTTTAATTAGGAAAAAAAACCAACACAACAGTGATAAAAGCCCATACCTGCTATGTATTAAAAATGGTTTTTTTGGACTGTTGAGTTTAGAAATTGCCCTAAGTAAGTTATGTGTTCTCCTTTCCAGCAGGAAAATGGTGGTTTCTTGACAATGGGCTCCTAAACATTACCAGCGTGTCTTTTGAAGACAGAGGTAAATACACGTGTGTTGCATCTAATATGCACGGCAGTGTTAACAATACTGTGACTCTGAGGGTCATCTTTACTTCTGGAGATATGGGTATCTACTACATGATTGTCTGCCTTGTAGCTTTCACCATTGTTATGATACTGAACATTACGCGGCTGTGCATGATGAGCAGTCACCTGAAGAAAACGGAGAAAGCAATCAACGAATTCTTCAGAACAGAAGGAGCAGAGAAACTCCAGAAAGCCTTTGAGATTGCAAAACGTATCCCAATTATCACTTCAGCCAAAACGCTCGAGCTTGCCAAAGTAACACAGTTCAAGACCATGGAATTTGCTCGCTATATCGAAGAGCTTGCTCGGAGTGTGCCTTTGCCACCTCTCATCATGAACTGCAGGACTATAATGGAAGAAATTATGGAGGTTGTCGGTCTGGAGGAGCAAGGACAGAATTTTGTACGGCAGACAGCAGAAGGCCAGGAAACCGCTGAAACAGACGAGCTCTACACGATCCCGAATGCTTTGAAGCGCAGTGACTCTCCCACAGCTGACTCTGATGCATCTTCACTGCATGAGCCACCGCAACAGATTGCAATAAAAGTGTCGGTTCACCCGCTGTCCAAAAAGGACTGCATGGACGGTCAGTCACAGGAAAGCGTGCAGTTGGACACCAAGGAAGAAGACCTTCCTCAAACACCAGCACTTCCAGCAGAGCCCGCTCCTGAGCCTTCTGCCGAACTGAGTTCTGATGACACAGCATTGGCAAATGACACGTGTGTTATATATGAAAGCCATGTATGATAGTTACTCCTGAATCTATGCATAGCAGGAAAATCAGGTGGAGCTCTTTTAAAAATACATATTGTACTTGCCGCTAAGCCTTACCAGGAGACTATCATAGCAAAGCATGTATGTGGATTATTGGCACTTTCTTCTCAGTTTGACTTTAATTTATCATGATGTATAGCAGAGTAATTGCTAATACATTAATACTATTTGCTCTTTTGGATTAGGAGTATTTCCAAGAAACATTTACCTCAGCGTTTTCTAGGCTGGAGTCACCTGTAGTGGCCACCTGGAAGTCACTGGTAGTATTTGATGTAGGACATCGAACTTACTGAACACAAAACAGGTTTTCATTTTCTTCCTTCACAGTCATTATTTTCCATTATTTTGCAAATACTGTCTGGTGAATTTGAATTATTGCCCAAGAGGCAGCGCTCCCATAGCCAAATAAAGTCCTAATAGATTACTTTTACAAAGCCTGTTTGCCGAGCTGCATTGTGATTGAAAAGGCCATTAAAGAAAGTTAAAATGTTTGCATTTCATCTGGGACCAGCCTGCTTAGGCACAAGGGAAGTAGTTTTCCCTTTTCCACTGAATGAAGATGCCAGTGAGTGGGTAGGCGGTTTTTTTGTTTTGGTTTTTTTTTTTCTTGTCAAGAACCAACTTTAAGGTGTATTTTAAAGATAGGAAAGCCCTTAAGCATCTTAAGAAAATTTGCAGTCAGAACCCTGCAGGATTTTTCTTGCATTTGTTTGTCTGTCTCCAACTTCGCCTGAAGTTTGTAAGGAGGACAGTTGCAAACATACAGGATGTCTTGCTTTGTAGTAATTTGAAGGCACGCAGCTGCATTAATAATCCTGCAAACTCCAGTAATCAGATGATAAGGGTGAAATGCAGAAGGCACCTGTACTCGGATTCTCAATTTTGTGCGGATTTTTATTCTGGAGATCGAGTCTAAATTTATCTGTGAGCGTAAGTTGGAGGGTGTTATATCCAAATTAAAAAAAAAAATAAAGGGTGCTGTGAAATTACAATGACAGTCACACAAACTGTTTTACTGTGTTATAATTTCTTTGATATTTTAAGAACCTCCTGCATACGGTAGGATGTTTCCTACTGGAGAACATGTGACTCTATCCCAGTATAACTTTTAGTATTACAGCAGTTGGGACATATTAAAAAAAAGATAGACATTTATGCCAGGAGTGGAAAGAAAGTGGTCTTCTGTATTGCAGACAGATAATAAGAAGGACCTTATTTAGAGTAAGTCTGGAAAGAAAGCATTAAAAGGACGAGTTTCTTTAGGGTTAATAGCATGTTACTTCATTATCTGACACACATTTAATTTGGAACTAAGGAACTTACTATTACCTAGTAGTTTTTAAGGAAGACTGTGGTGTATGTATAGATATTCAAATCTGGAATCTAGTAGATTGGCAAAAAATAATCACCTCTCACGTAGGTCTACAGAGAGGTGATGCATGGATGGCTCTCTGGAAGTGTTACTCAAGTAGTCATATCTACATAAGGTGTCCTTTGGAGGTAATCAGCTGTGTTAGCTGCACAGCTCATCGAGACCAAGCAAAGTCAAGATGGCAGCCATCTAAAAAAAGACACTGATAACAGATTGAGGTTATCTTCGTATTAAAGAGCAGAGCTTCACTAGCAGTGTAATACAGGAACACCTTGTGACTCACCTTTCCATGGTTACTGAAAAAAATACTTGTTTAATGAAGGACTTGAGATTTTGTGATAAACTCATGAAAATGTCAGCATTTAGTTGTTTAACATTGGTGCTCACCGCTGTGGTAAGCATCTCTACAAAATGCATTTGCACGTATCCAAAAGGAGACACGCAAGGGCAAAATCCCTCAAGGAATGTGGCTGGAAACGTTTTAGAAGCAATATAAATCTAGAACGAGAGGTAAGAACAGCATGAGGAACTTCACACCTGACCGGTGTGATTTCAGACACTTGTGGTGCAAGCTTATTTCCTTGTCTGAGTCCAAAATACATTTCTGTTCACTGATCATATCGGTTTTTCTTCAAATCACTCACTTTGGTTCTAGTTTGAAAGAGGATGAGGGCAGGAAAAAAAAAAAACAAAACAGCAGGGACTTGCATTAAATTCCTTTCATTCACCTTGAGCTCCTGAAAAGAGGCATCTTGGTTTTTCTGCCTGCCCAGTATTTACAAACAATGGTGACACACTTTGTAATTTAGCTGCTTGGTGCCCAACTAAGCCTGCTCAGATGATAAAGGATGTTCTCCTTCAATAATTATAAAATTGCACTTAAAAAAAAAAAAAAAAATTTCATAAGTAAACAATGGGTTTTAATTTTGTTTGCATTCTAATTACCAATTTTTCCAGTGGAGACCAGACACTTTCATGCATTCATGTGGTGATTGGTACAAGGCCATTCTGTTCCTGACTGCCTGATCCCATTTAGTGTTTCTGTGTAAACTTTCTTGAAGATACAGTTTGTATTTTTTTCCAAAGAATGCCCCACGAAGAGTATGTGTTTATATGCAGACACACCTTGGGAATCATTTGTGAGCAACAGTAACTTGGAATGGATGCGTGCAATAGGTATGGTGCTGAATTTCTGCTGTTGCAAGGTCAAAGGGAACTTCCCAACTGACTTTGCTGAAGCTGAAGTCACTGATTGCCAAGTCTTTACAGCCAGTCTGCTGTAAAGCTTTTGGACATAGAGCTTGGTGGTACTACTGGAATAAAACACAGAACAGTGCTGTACTGAAAGAAAACACAGTAATTGTTTTGTTTTATGTATTTCTTCTCTTTTATGTGTCTACTACACCTGAAAGCATAAAGCTTTTTCAATGCTTCCAGGTACTTCCTTTGTGGGAGGTATGTGGGCTGCAAGATCCAAACCCATCTTTCCTCTTCCAAATTTTCTGGCTGTGTTTTCCTAAAGTAAGCAATTTATATATATATATATATATATATATTTCAGTGTTTCCTATGGAATGGCTATTTTATGTCACAAGAACACTATTAACAAATATAAAATTATTGATGGTTTGAAAAAAAACATTAACGTTTGCATTGTTGTGTATTTTTGTTCACATTAAGTACTTCAGGGACATTAGGTAATCTGTTGTCATATTTGGACTCTGCACACCTTTTGCTGCACTGTTTTATTTATCAAGCAGCAATTGTTCTTAAAGTGCTCAGCACTTGGAAAACCCTGTCTAAGCAAACTCACATTTTAAAAGCATACGGAACAACAGGCCTGCTCAGAAAGGAAAGGAAATTTGCAGAATATATTTATGCTATTTCAAATGTTTTTGCTGGAACTTCATGAAAGATGGCTAGATTTCTGCAGCACAACAAATCAATGTTGGATTTGCTTTTTGACACTCACTGTTCTTTTTGCACTACACGTAAGATTGTATTAATCAGACCACTTGAACACTGTGCTCACTATTTACTGACAGCATTTTCTTTCTGATCAGCACTTGTATACTGCTGACCCTCTTCTGTTTTCTGAACGCATGTGCTCATAAGTCTCTCCCTTTCACTCATTTTTAAAGACTGTCATTTCAAAATTGTGAGAAAGGATAGATCAGCATTTTATGCAGGTTTGTTGGTATTAGGTGAGGCATAGCAGTTTGCTCCTTAAAAACTACCGTGTTATCATCGTAAGTCTTGCTGAATGGCACATACGGGCAGATGTTGATTTTTACTTTTTTTTAACAGTGCCTGTTTTATTCTAACGTGGGTACAATGTCAGTTCCTCCATTTGCAGTTACCTTCTGACAAAAGTACTGTAACGTAATCAGGGCTTTCTGACCCTCAGTTTGATTCAGAGCAACTAATTCTGAGAAGTATTAAGCGTTGAATTTTACAAGTTCTCATGGCCTATCTTGGCAGCATGCTATTTTAAGAGTATGTCATACTTTGTGGGACAACTGAGAGCTTCTTAGATGGAAAGGAAATGTTTGCACTGAAGTATCCTGTAATATTTCATTTGTTATGAAATCCTTTTTAATTTTATGAGAAATATGAGATAACGATGTTCTCTGGAGAAGCAGCTACTGTATTTTGATTTAAATAACTGCTACAATTTTATAGTTCGCAGCCGTAAACCACAGAGACCAGTTCATGCTCTAGTGGCAAAAAGAATTGTGATCCAGCTTGTACATTGGTCATTGTTTCAAATAAAGAATTTGCACTGACTATGCTGAGTTTGTACACAAAAAGATGGCACTTGCCTTATATGAGTACACCAAGGCTACAGTTCAAATGAAAGTAAACTATGGCTTTCATTGTACATGTGCTAGTACATCAGAACTTTGATCAGAAGAAACAGTTATTTGTCTAGACATGAGTTTTAATAAAGCTTTGAAAGAGAGCTGTTGTCATTATTCAGAATATAGACTAATTCTTGTCTGAATAGCCCAGTCTGCTCACATTCATAGCATTTTCCCTCTGGAAGCGTGTCGGCACTTCTGCATGTAATCCAAAGGACTTTATGTCAGCTGTCTCCTCTTTGAGCGCTGTCATTGGGCCCTGCCAAAAAGTCTTGCTGCTCTTTCAGAGTGTCTCCTCTCCCAGAGGCGCCCTACAGAGTACTAGAATGGAACAGAAGTATGGATTGCCATCCCTGTTGAGGTTCAACAAGGCCAAGTACAAGGTGCTGCTCTTGGGTTGGGGCAATCCCAGGTGTTTGTATAGACTGGGCGAAGAATCCCTTGAGAGCAGCCCTGTGGAGAAGGACTGGGGGTCTTGGTGGATGAGAAGCTGGACGTGAGCCAGCAGTGCGCGCCTGCAGCCTGGAAGGCCAACTGTGTTCTGGGCTGCATTAAAAAAGGGGAGGCCAGGAGGGAGAGGGAGGTGATCGTCCCCCTCTGCGCAGCTCTTGTGAGGCCCCATCTGCAGCCCTGCGTCCTGGCCTGGCATCAGTGTCAAACCAATTTGCAGTTCCCTAGCCACCTCCTGTATTGAGCACAGATTCTTGTCACATCTGCTCTGTCTGGACCTCTGCTGTGCGGGCACGCACCATACGCAAGGCATTACTGCAAGAGTTATCAGAAAGAGCTTGCTTCCTTCATCTGCCATATTGGAAATTACTTGCAGAAGTTTTTAGCTACGTGCTGGAGGCCACAGATAGCCCCAGAGCTCCAGAGTTCCCAGCCAAGGTGGGTGATTTGAAGAAGTAATTACACAAAATATTCTGTTAATGCTTACTTGCAACACCACGGTGGACTTTAGATGTTGTGGATGACAACTGTGATGTAGTATTGCGGATGGGGCGATGTGCTGTGAGACTGTTCTGATTTAAGGAGGCAGAAAAAACAACGATGGAAAGCCTACAGTATGATAGACAGCATCAAGATGTTCCCCTTTGCCTTCCTTCCAGCTGAATTCATATTGCTGTGAAGGGCAAGAGCATGAGTTCCCAGTGCCACCTGCCCCATGATGGTGTGTGTTTCTGGAGAGGTGGTTGTATGGGAACTGCTGAGCCACAGCCTGAACCTCTGATCACCTGAGATGAGCACTGAGTCAGCCAGAGGAGCACAGGTGAAGGCAATTCAGCTGTGCTGCAGGAAGGGGGTGGAGCCTGGCTGCACCCCTCCTAGCCCTATTTAAGAGCTGGCTACCAGCGGGCAAGGATCTCTTCTGGAGATCTGCTCTGCTGGAGTTTTGTGGGTGAGCCCAGGATCGGGGTAAGCTTTCTGTTTATTCTCTTTTGTTATTGTAGTCTGCTTTGCCTCACTCTGTTGTTTATTTTGTGATTATAGCATCCTAATATTCTTTGATTATACAGCATGCAATAGCATGCAGCTTCAGGAGATGATAAGTAAATTGATTTGTTAATGAAAAGAAATTTAAGATTAAGAAGGGAAACGTTTCTCCTCTCTCAAAAAATCCGGAGTTGCTTTTACCATCGAAGTACACCAAATTCTAACTCGTTTAATCACATTTTTCATGTTTTTAAAACATATTCAAAAGGAGAAAAAGTAGATTCCTGAAATGAATGTTATTTTCACCCCCAATCCCAAAGTAAATCAAGACAAAAAACAGAAAACTACAGTCTGAGAGTGTCTCTCAGAACGGCCTGTATCAGCAAGGTAATGCTGGTCCCTTTTTTGGCTCTCTTCGGGTGACTGCAGCTATCAGGGTCTGCTGCAAGCACACTTCATGTCTGGCACCTTCTTTTTGGTTAAGTATTATCTGCCTTCTTTCTGTTTAAAAATCAATATTCTACCGAAGGAGATTTATCTTCCTGCTTTCTTTTCCCAGGGTAGCACTCCATTTTGATATGTTTCTTGTGTTTTGCTTTTCTTTTTTTTAGATTCTGTTTTGCTTGCTCTAAAATTCCTCCCTTTTCAAAATAAGAGGATCCAAATAATTTCTATTTCAGTTTGCTCTTTTGAGGCAGGATCGCTCATATCCTTCTGTATAATCCAATGTTAATTATGCAGATATACAATTAACTACTGCTGGGTTGGTGCATGCTGACCTAATCAATAAATGGAAGTACTTCTGCACAACAGCATCGACAGACCAGATGCAGACAGCATTCCCAAGGTAGATGGGAAATAGAAGTATCCTCAGTCACACGCTGGTATTGAATATGCTCTGTTGTTTTGTTTGCTCTCTTCAGAACCAGTCGCATATGGTACATCCCTACCTTAAATAACACATTTAGTTTTTCTTAGCCTCCCATCCCTGATGGACTAACACACTTGCACAGTTCTGCAACCGTACACTAACTATCCACTATTTGTATTGGTTTATTTTGCTCACTGAATAGCTTGCCAAGTGCAAAGGCCTCTCTAAAGAAGAGACTGCAGTTTGTTGATACTACATAAATGACGCGCACTTCATATGCACTGTTAAATGCTTTTTTTTTTTCCTATGAAGGCTGATACCTACATTTTAAGTGAGTTCTTTTTCTGTACCCTTTAAATCAGAAAGTTTTGCATAAGTATGCGGTAAAATGACAGTGATCTGCTGCAGAATAAAACTGCCTTTTGGAACTACAGTTTCTACATATTATAACCCCTGTGTAATCTCTACTAAGCATAGAGCACATTCTTTAATATATATGCCACAAATTAGGTTGAAAGCTCCAAATCTCTGTTTGCATAGTCTGCATTAGAATACTAGTTACTTATTAGAATATATAGTATACTTACCTTGGTGCTGTAACTCCTGTTGCAGACAGGAGCACTAGCCAACGTTACATGATACAGCACCACTGAGAATGGTGCTCCTACTATACATCAGTTTCAGAAAAATTGGTCTGGAGAGAACCCATCACTTCTCAGTAGAGAATGAGGGACTGAAAACCTCTAGAGTACACGAGTGTTTTCAGAAATAAAGAAAAAGTATTGGGGGTCTTCCTTCTAAAATTGATACACAAGCTGAAATACCACCGAAGGCAGAGCTCATCACAGCACGGAAACTCATCTCTCCCACTAATGAACAGTCACTTATCAGACAGAAGCTAATGATGCTGCTCAGGGTAGCCTGTGATACTCTCAAGAGGCAAATATTATGCCACCTCATGCAAACTGGCAATGTATATGTGATTACAGATAGTGACACATGACACACTCCCCAGTCTGCACAGTCCAAGTGATAGTACTGCCTCTGAAATTTGAGTCTGACTAGAGAAGGGCGCTGCAAATGTAACAAAAGGCTCTGTGTTGGGCTGGTAGAGTTGAAGCCTTTCCTTAAAATTCACTTTTTCCTTCTGGCTTGACACTGCGACCCATGTACCCTTCTTCATTTGTTCTAGCGCTTCATGTAGTTCTTCATGGGACACTCAACGTTGTTTCTTCATGAGGCTGCTGCTGCAAACACACAGCAGAAGGGGCACCTCAGCAGCTCTGGCAAAGGTGAGCTTGCATTTACACTGTACCCAATAAAGATTCTCCCAGAGGCCTGCCAGCAGTTAGGTAGAACTGTTCTGTTCTGAAGAAGGATGTGCAGAAGCTGGACACCTCAACATAAATTAATAGATTAACAGATTCAAAAGCACTGCCTGTTTAAGCCTTGTGCCCTTTTTCAGTTTCCTATTCTGTAATGACATGATTCTTGGGTTTATGTCTTGACATTCAAGCCGCACTTCAAAGAACAGATTAAAGAGATCAAAGAGAGCACATTCAAGCTCGAAGAGGGTAGATTTAGGTTAGATACAAGGGAAAAATCTTTGACAGTGAGGGTGGTGAGGCTCTGGCGTAGTTTACCTAGTGTTGTGGTTGATGCCCTGTGCTTAGGCTGGATGAGGCCCTGGGCAGCCTGATGTCGCTGCTGTTCATTGCAGGGGAGCTGGTCTAGATGGCCTTCAGATGTCCCTTCCAACTCTAAGGAGTCTGTGATTCTATGATTCTATGACCTATTATTGTGTTGTAAAAGAAATTTTTAAAAGATTTTTTTAAAAACCTTTGAAGATCGAGTAATGAAGGGTTAAGAGAACACAAATTCCACGCTTAATTACAACGCTTTCTTCTCACAGTGACTTAAATCGTATTTGCAATTTGCAGAACAAACACAGGATATCCTGGAACAATCAACATTTTCTCAATGAAGGTTTTTGTCCTCAGCATGCCTGGGGTAATCTACACAAAAGGCTTTAAAGCCCTGTCAATTAGCTGTATTGATCACAAGTGATTTCGTGAGTGGGTGGCCTATTTGGAAAGAAATTTCACTGGGAGTTCCCAGTCTGCAATTGAGGCTTCTTGCCTTTGCAATGACCTACCGTATAATGGATTATGAAAGGTCATTTTTACTACAGCAGAATCATTTAATCTTTTTAAAGTCTGGCCCAGTGCATTTTTCTCTTAAGAATTTACTATAGGACACAACATATTCTAGAATACTTTTGTGCTCTGTCCATGCCGTTTGAGAGATTTAATTCGAATACTGAATCAGATAATAAGTCTTCCTTCACACTTCGTCCTTCCAAAGATATCATCAGAGCAGCTGCAAACAGTGAGAGAGATGCTGGTAGCATTTCTGCCCACTTCAGCCTAGACCACACCACTTCATTAGAGTGCTGAGAATTTGCTGGCAACAGAGCAGCCAAAGCACACATTCTCGAGGGAGTGAAAGGAAAATGTTCCGCAGATGCCAAGCTGGAACTTGGCACCGTGGTCACTTGGAAAATGAATGGCACTATACATAATAAACAAGCAGAGAGAGGGAGCTTAAATTCTAAACACCCTCTAGAGAAAAGATAGAAAACAGTCCTGAGGAACAGTGAACAAAAGCCATCAGGAAAGTAAGACATCGATTTTTGTCATAAATGACTTATGATTATGGCTAAGAGGTTGGGAAGAGAATGGAAGATTCTGCAGTACAAAGCACTGCATTCTTTAATATATTGTGTGATATTTTATTTATGCTTATAAAATATAGTACGGTGTCACATTAGTTAGATCTCTTGGACTCAAGGATTATATTTTACACGTTAATCCAGTTATCTGCTTGTTTCACCAACTCCTTATGTGACATTGATGTGCCTTCAATTGATACATGCTCCTTTTAATTTCATGTATATCTGCGTACAGAAAAATACATTTTGGAATACCCAGGAATTTAGTAGAAATGTTCTTACTCAAATGACCATCTTTAATATGAAACAGATCAAACTGCAATTTTGTTTCTACTTCTCTCATATTTTTATTATGCAACACACAAACATTGTGCAAATACGAAAATAAATGACTCGAGGCTACCATGTAGCTACCTGACAAAAGAACAGATTAAGCAAGGTAGCAGGGTCTCTGATTCAGCAGATGAAGAATCCTCTTTTTGCCTTCTGCATGTCAACACAGTTTGAATGTAAAGAGAATCTGCCATGACTTCTATGCTCTTTAATTTTACTCTGCATAGCACTCAGGTTGTTCACCAACCCTTTGTGCCTCCTCATGCCCTCAGTATCTTTCAAACTAGTCTTTCGGGGTTTCTTGAACACTAAGGAAAACTTTCCAGATCTTATTCTGCACAGAAGTCAGCTTCAGACAAATTCAGTCATCATTTTAAAAAGTCTCTAGTCCACATCCAGTCCCATTTGCTTAAGATAAAACTGAAGATGAATAGAAAGCAGAGAAGCTCACTAAATATGTATCTTCAGTCTTAAATGCTAACACGAAACTACCACTGCGCAAAGACACAAAGTCTGCTCTCTTCTGTTTTGCAGACCTTTTGCAGCTTTCCTTTTTAGTACTTGCCTTTCTAATTTGGAAGCCCAAACTGCACCCACTAGCAGAGGCATCTGAGTCCAAGTTTGTCTCCTGCTTTTTCTTGCACTTACTTGACGCTTGAAAGAAAGCCAGTTGAGCAGTCAGGCCCGGATCCAGAGAAACACATAAACATGTGATTTATATATATGAATAGCACCATTGTAAAAGGTGTTGGCCCTTTCCCAGTATTTCCCATCAGTCTTTTCTCTGCTGTTGCTCCTTCGTTCCACGTTACTGCATGTTACCTCTCTGTTTATTCCAAGATTTGGAAATTCAGAGCGGGTTGCAGGCTGTTTATGCGCCCATCTCCAGAGCCCAGCTGAATAAGGTTCTGTGGGATGCAGCACTCGTACTCAACTGTGTTTGAAATAAGATGTCAGAGATTTCTCAGCATTGCTTCTCGTCTCAGTCGACTGGCATGGATCGGAACAACAGTTAGCTAGCTTGCTTGTTCAGCTTGAAGTGCTCTGAAGATCTCCTTAGTAGTTACTTAATCAGGGAAATAACAGTACAAGTACTGAAGGTTTGTTGCTAAAATACAGTTGGGGTTTTAAACACTAACTGCTCTAAAACTCGTAAAATAGTGTGAATTTTATGGTATGATAAGCCTATTAATTTTCATCCATCTATGAGTAGTGATGTGTACTTGGAGAAGAGACCAACGTGTTTCTAACAGTCCCACAAGCAAAATAAACACTCAGGGGTAAGAGACTTACCATTTTAAAGAGACTTACCATTAACATAAATTCCCCTGGGAACAATTTCATACAGTCGAATTGTCTCAATTATCCTACTTCAAGCTTAGGAACTTGTGTTGGAGATTCTCACATATTGAGGCAGGCGTTTAAAAACACGGATGCAATATTTACTCTAGATGGCCAGACACAAATACTTTGCAGACACGTGTGACACGGTGCATCCTCACACAGAATGGCGTGAGGCCTGTGGTCGGTGTTACAGAAACGCCGCTGCTGGTGAAGCGCTTTTCATCATTAACTTTCATGCATCCTGAGGGGCCTTAGCAGTGTGTCTGTCTCAAGGTGTTGGAAGCTTTGCAGTCAAAAAGCTGACAGACTCATCTCCTCTAAGATAAAACATGCAAGAGCATCAGCCTGGCTCCCAGAAGAAGGCATAAGGTTTTTTTCTAGGCACCTTTGCCTTACCTACAGGGTAAAGGACAAGGAGCTGATCTTAGTGTAAAGGTATATTCAGTGCTGTTGCCCTAGTAAAATGAATTCTTATTTGCTCAAAACCTGACAAAGTAAAAAAAAAATCCCAACAAAACAGACGAACAAAAAACAAATCCTTAATTCAATATCCTCAGGGTGTTTAAAAAACAGACTGCTTTTGTGTTAAAGCTCGTTCTAGATGAATCTTGAATCAGCCTATATTATAGAGTTGACAACTTACTAAATGTTTCTAGGCAAAGCAAGAAAATAGCAAAAAGGAAACAATTTAGATATGCTAATGGAGAACAAACTGACACAAAATAAAACCAATTCTGGGATGGAGCTCGTCTTTTCTCAGCAACATTAACTCCTTTCGTTTCATGGGTAACCAGAAGTACAGCATCTCACAAAACAAGGTGCAGTGCTTATCAGAGAGCTTCTTGGTTGTGTTTCTTTCACTCTGGGCTTTCCTGTTTCTTTTCAACATTTGAGCAGACAGTTGCTTCCAATTTCAGTCAATCCATGATCGTCACCACCGAGTCTTCAGAGATTCTGTGAAAGGCCTGCCTCTGCTACACACGCTTCTGCCACCTACACGGGGCTTAGGTGTTTCCCCGTTACTGCTCCTGTGTGGTCTACATACTGGGGGTAGAGTCCAGCTTTTGATCCTTAGATGTGTATTTCTTACTGCTCTAGTAAAATAGAGGTGCTGAAACTGTAGTTCATGCCAATTAGGAGCAGTTCTGACTGTAGCAAACTCCTCTTGGGCCACCGACTGTAAGAGCACTCTCCAGTTGTTTTTTTACTGGTTGTCAGCAAGTTCTTTTATCAGTTCTAATCCACCGTCACAAACAGCTCTTCCCCTCCACACCCCAGTAGTACACTCACCATCTGCACTTCACAGCTGTTCTCCCTTGGATACACGCAGAACACAGAAGCCAGTGGCCCAGATGCCCACAGTTAATGGGTTTGAGGCCTTTAGAGATGGCAGGGTTTTGGGTGAGGAATGTCTTATCATTCAGCTATTTGGAAAACACTCTTACCACAAAATAAGTTAAAGAAAGATGCAAATAAAAGCATCCTCCTACCTACACCGGGTTTAAATCACAAAGGTTTCTTTCTTTCATGGTACAGTGAACAGGGGTAGATTTTTCCCGAGAAGAGGTTGCCTCTTTCAGTGACACACATCTGAGCTGATTATCACCGCAGAATGTCTTATCCTGCTGGGGAGTTATAACCTCTGTAAGCCACCTCCTGTTTAAAATCCTGGTGGGGGTCCATAAAACGTATTTTGTTTCCTCCTAATCCAGTATGTCAAAAGCCCATTTCCACTTTGCTAAAATAAGCTCTGTTTTGTTCCTGTAGAGATGAATTCCTTTGCTAGATGAGGTACCGGGCTCCGTGCCTGACTGGCTAATTAACAACAACTTTTGTCAACAAGAGGTAAATATTTTCCCTTGCCCCTACTGATAAATTACTGCATGTTTCAGTCACAAGCATGTCTCTGATGAACTACAGAGTCCATAATACATACTTGTAAATTTGTTTCAAATTTCTCTTATATTGCTTATTGCTAGCAATCATGCTAACCACATCACTGCTTTGGGCTGGCAGTTGGTTTGGGATGATTAATCCTCATCTCCCTTCTTGAAACCATCCTGTGAAGTAACAGACATGCTGACCTGGGATACAAGAAGGCATTTTTCAGGATTCGCTTCCCAAACCACTATGCTCTTGCTCAGCTTAATGTATGTTGAAAATGAGTTAAGCTAAATATGAGAAAGTCCTGCTAACCATGGAATAAAAATATCCACGTGTGGTGCTGCTCAGGAATAGCTGTTCTTGAATGATGTCATATAAGCAAGCCTGCAAGATATTTTTAAGCTTTCTTTACAATCACGACTGGTAAGATCTTGGGATATTTTCTGTTAATTAAAACGAAAATTCTGTGGCAGAGAACTGCTTCAGAAAAATTGTTCAGAAAGATCGTGAGTATGTATATCTCTTAGCTTTGCCCTACTCTTCTGGTAAAAGATCTCCGCTGCAAGGCAGCTAGAAACCCAGAACAGTTTTCCACATTTCTAAGAGCATAGGAAGCCACACAGTGTTAGTGGCAGCACAGGAAGCATCAGGTCAGCACACAGTAGGAACAAGTTGTTGATGTGAGCTTGGTGACTCAGGCACCATGGCAGGATTTCCTTCCCTCTAAAAATTCTTTAATTGGTGTGGATGATGAGGTGTCTGTTCCCCCCAGTTTGACTCAGCGCAACCCTTATGGAAAGATACAAGTGTTTTGAGAATCAGATAATGGAAAATCTTTTTGACGGAGTACAAAAGACCGAATCTGAGGCTGATATCTGTAGGCAATTTCAGTGGCACCGTGGCCAAGATAATAGCAGTCTGTGCATCAGATGCTCCACTGCAAACTAAAAGCATCGGAGTCATTTCACTGGTTTGATGCACAGAAGCACTCAGGACATCTGCTTGAGGGTTTATGTTCCACGTCTAAAACATTGATAACCTTTTTCTTAGGAAGATATTGGTTCTCCAGCCTTCTTCCTCTTCTCTGGCCCTTCTGAAAATCTGTTTGTCCAAGCAAAGGAATTAGATTGCTGCACTCAGGAATGAGCGTTGAGCTTATGTTTTGCCCAGCAGTCAGGAGCATTTTGAGGGCAGGCCAGGCGCTGCCATTCTCTCAGGTTCTAAAGAGACAAGAATTCACACACGCGCTTTATTAGGCCACTCAACAGATAATACAAATCATCTCCCTGAGCTGACCAGAGGTGCTCATATTAAAGCCACTTTGAACCTTATTGCACTAAAACATGGAAATTATGTTGTCAAATGAGATCTTGCACTGAAATTTGATGATGAAAAATGTGGGGAGAATGTTTTGCAAGACATACTTACAGATTGATTCTAAGCTCAGCAGAAGGTTTTGATTGGATGTCAGGGTGCTCTTCACAGAGAGAGTGGTGAGGTGCTGGAAAAGGCTGACCAGAGAGGCTGTGGATGCTCCATCTCTGGAGGTGTTCAAGGCCAGGTTGGATGGGGCCTCCTCAGTTTGGGTTGGATAATGTCCTTCTCAGCCTCCATTAGAATTAATGATGCCTCAAACAATATTTTAGCTCAGAAATTTGCTTCTACTGCTGCTTCTTGACAATTATGGCAACATCACAGCTCTGCCCAGCCCATGTTGTCAGGGGAAGTGATTTGCAACAGAAACAGAAAGGCACCAATTCCACGGGGGCATCTTACTGATCTGCACAGCACTTGATTTCATTAACTGCATATCTGGGATTCACAGACTTTAACATTCCCACCAGCACTCCATCATCCCTAAAGCTTGGAGTGGACAGCAAATGTCAACCAAGCCTCCCCAAAACTCTGACTTTGTTTCCCTTTCTGTGGGATGTGGATTCAGGAGTAAAACTTTAATTAATCCTAGATTGATTCTGTTAGCAAAATACTAGGTTTTTTGGACTACATGGGTGAGAAAACTTTGCAGAATTAATGGAAGCACTCAACCTCTTCCAATTATAAACTGCATTAAACTTGTATGAGAGAAATCATACAAAAAATACTTCGCTTTGAGTGTATTCTCAAAACAGCTAATTCGGTTTGGTCAGTTGAATGGATCAGGCAAAAAAAACTTAACCTAGCAAAGTAAAACCACAAGTGCAAGGGTGAAATCCCACATCGATCTCCAAGAAGAACAAAAATAAAGACAAAAGCTTAGTATTGGCTTTAATAAAGAACATGCTGCTGTTTCATTAAAAAAAATCCTCAAGGAAAAGGGTTGTTCTAAGGTACTACTTCCAAGCATACATATGTGTCCTTTGCTCAGTTTATTTATCTGCCTTTGATATGTCAGCTGATGCTGATTTTTATGTATACTACTCCATTTATTTATGCAGTCCAAACTCAGATCTATGTCCCTGCTGTGCTGTACAAACATGTACAGGATAAAATATTAACTATGTTCCAGAAAACAAAAAACTTAAGGGCTAAAAAGGCGAGGCAAGACAACTGGAAGGAGACTCTGCACACTCATTTCACATGTGGAGGATGGAGGCACAAGTCTGATCTTTGCTGGTACACTACAGGGATGTTTTGTCACTGACATACACAGGCACAGGGTTGCATTTTACACAAGGTAACCAAAGGGAAATGGAACATCCATTGCAGAAGGGAGGACAACCACAACCTGCCGCACACTATTCACAGATGCTGCCACTCTTTGTTTATCAGGACAATAATTTCTATAACATAAACAGACAAGCTCTATTACAGCACATAATGTAATGGATGATTTACAATAGTGTTTACAGTCTCTCATGTACAGTATACATTACACTTACATTAATAGAAAACATCAAAGCCAGTAGTTTTGGTGCCTGCAAAGTATTTAATAGAAACAAAAACAACCAACGGTAATTTTGTTTGAATATATACCAAGAGATTTCTCAGTGTCAACACCTGCTGGATCAAAGAAAAATTTGCTGTTGCTGATTTGTGATGCTGAGAGGTTGGTGGGTGGGCAGCCACCCCTCCAGATCTGTGATTTCATCATTTGACAAACAGCAATGGTAAAGGAGAACATGGGCTCAGCTCATCTGAGCTCCATCCTCAAATCTGATACTTAAAGAAGTGGGTTTAGAGTCAAGGGATTGCCTGCCTCACCAGCAGCCACTGCCGTGCTGGGCAAACCCTGTCACAGGTTTCTCCATCAGCAGCAAACACAAGCAACAACAGAACTCCTTATTCTAAATGTGCCAAAACTTGTCTGCTCATTTTCAAAACGAACGTGGGCAAAACCCATTTTTCAAAGTCAGTATCACCCGATGTCCTCCCCACCAGAAACACCTACTTTTGTGTAGTTCTTTCAGACCCACAAACAAGAGGTAACATATTTGTGTGGCAAATAACAGTAGTTATTTCTGCAGTGAATGGATTTTATGCATTTTGAGCTAAGCTAAATTTATACCTTTCAAAGGAGAACTCCAGAAAAGCTAGGCTAACTTTTCTCGTGTGAGGTGATTCACAAAACGACCTGGCTACAACACCCATTACACTACGTCCTGCAACTCTGAATTAAGGCCTTTCCTGACATTTTGTCTTTATTTCTCTCTGTCATTCCTGCTAATTGTTTTCTGGAAAAGCATTAATTTATTGTTAGCATCGGGGTATATGTTGCAGTAATTATTTTAAGGGATGTACTGAAGCTTCAGATAGTATTTTGTAAGTACTTATCTAGGCTTATCTTCCTAGTTACATTTCTAAAAAGACATTTAAAAAAAAAAAAAAAACCACCTCAAAAGGAAATGGGGAAGTCAGTGCAAATTATTTAAAGATCTTAGACTGCAGCATGCAGTCTTGCTAGCTGTATGGGAAATGGGAACTGCTGAGTCAGGCCTGAACCTCTGATTGATCACCTGAGGTGAGCCATGAGTCAGCCAGAGAAGCTCAGCTGAAGGCAATTCACCTGTGCTACTGGAAGCTCCCAGACCTATTTAAGAGCTGGCTACCAGGGGGGAAGGGTTTCTTTGGGTGATCTGCTTTGCTGGTATTCTGTGGGTGAGCTGAGGATGGGGTAAGTCTGCTATTTATTCTCGTTCGTTTTGCCTAACTCTCTTGTTTATTTTGTGATTATAGCATCCTAATCTTTGATTATATATTGGCTATATTGTTTTTTTTTCATTAATATTCCATCTTTTATTCATCTGTCTCGATGAAGATGTTGTTTAAGACAAAAAGATCTTTGCTTCCTTACTGCAAACTTGACAGTATTAGGAACAACTCGAATTCAACTCTGTTGCAGTGTGTGTAACTCCACTGAGGACAAACAAATCACGCCACTTAGCAATGCTTTGATTCTTTATCTACTTGGCAGATTTTTTGTGTAGTTTATATATGAAACATATATGAAAGAAAATTGTTGGCTTGCATTATTCCCTGCAGAAAACATCTCTGTATGATTTGCCTTTGATGTGCTTAAGCTCTATGTTATAGTGGGCTTCATGCCTTGCACGTAATCTCTCCAGCAGCAACTGCATCTGCAGATACAGACTAACATTGCTAGATGATCAGCTGCTACGGTGTGGATGCAAGCATCCTGCTAAGCGATTTTGACATTTCCAAAGCTACCTGAATGCACAAACACACAGCTTGCATATCATAGCCCTATCAGAATAAAGTACCGAATACTGAACTGGAGTTCAGAAAACCTGAGCTCTATAACTAGACCAGCAAATAGCCTAAATTGCTCTGCATCTTGGAACTGTCATTGATGAAACAGACAGAAATGATCTATCAGTAAAAAGAGTCATTCAAAGGCAGACACAGTACCACTACTACCATAGGTAGCACTGACATGTGTTCATCAAACACCCTGCCAGCTCTTAGCTCCCCTAAATGGAGTTGGCCTGAGCCGCTCTGTGGGAAGTCAGAAGCAGAATGAGAGAACCTGGCTCTGAGCAGCATGCTCAGCACTAGCTGGCCAGGTTGGTTAGTAGGAGTCCTTCCATAATCCTGTTGAACGTCCTTCTACCTGTTGCTGTGGGTATACACAGATGACAGGGCACACAGTTACATGTATGTGAACATCTCCCTGGAGTATTTACAGGACAGTATTTGCTGCTACAAGTAACAGTCTCTTATTTTTTCCCCTGCTTGCATAGTGGTCACTACCTCTGATGGCTGAAGATTCTCACCAACTGATTTTCAACCAGCCTGCCAATGAACCTTGTTCTTACCTGAAGCAGCATTTGCAAAGACTAGAATCTGATTAAATTGTGTTTTCAAGTATAGAATTTTATTTTGTGTTGGATTTGCTCTTCAAGAATCACCCTGGAGTTCAGGATAAGGATATGGAAGTCAAGGCCAAAAGAAAAAATTCTGAGAAGTTAGGAGCTCGTAAAACAGAGGCGCAGAAAGACTGAACTGGCTTTTTAAAAAATATTTGCTTACCAGAAGTCATGTCAAAATACAAGTAAATGGCTCAGTGACACAAGATTTATATGTGTATTTCAGTGCCTTGTGTACTAGATTTTTTTCCCTAGGCTCACAGTATCAAGTGCCAAACAGGTGTTATCATGTCACCTAGATAACAGCCTCAGAACACAGATTCTACCCAAAGACAGCAAAATCTCATCCCAATTTCACATGTCCACACAAATGTGTACTTATAAATGGAGTGAGAAAAGACTGAAAAAAGATCAATACATCAAATGTGAGCTTTTATGAAGTTCAGACAGTACAAAAACATTAACAGTAGGCACTTCTGCTTCAACCACAGGAAAAAAAGTTATTTTCCTCTATATCCAAGTTTTATAGTTTTAACCAAGCCAGTAAAAGCTATTTATATATATATGTGTGTGTGTGTGTGTGTGTATGTGTGTGTATATATATATATATATATATATATATATATATATATATATGTACGTGTGTGTGTATGTGTGTATATATATATAAGAATTACATAAAAAGTAAGTGTTATTTAAGGACTATTGGTACAGTTCTAACATTTCTGTGCCTGCAGTCCAGTACTGTAGCACTTGCCAATGCCAGGAACTGGTGTTTAGTAAGGAACAAAACATTCTTTATAAAGAAATCAGTGGTAAAAACAGATGGACTTCTTCTGAAAAAGATTTTGGTATGTGTCCTATTAAAATCCTACGCCCCACCATTTACAGTTGCTGTGAGTCATAGATGGGAACTGGGCAGGCAGACCTCACAGAGTGAAAAATGACTCACCAGAATCTGCTTAGCCTCAATTCCCTAGTCCTTGTAGTAAGAAACAACAGTTAGGGAGATGCAGAAGTGATCAACTGAAGAAACAAGGAAAGAAAATACAGATAGAAGGTGAAGTTCACTGGAAAAAAAAATAAAATAAAATAAAATAAAATCGCAGTTACTTGATGGTCTTAGTTTTCACTGAGAACGGATTGGTACATGGCCACTATTTGTGAATAGCAATGTTTCTGCTGTATGACTCAAAAATGCCTTACTGTGCTTCAATCACAGATGTCCAAGGCTGGTCTCATGCTTCTATCCCCAACTCAACAGCCATTACATGAAAAAGCTAACTTGTCTTGGAGGAATCAAGTATCTCTCCAGAGATGCACTTGGAACAAGAGCCCTTCAAAGCAGCTGTCAAAACACTCCAACCAAATGAAGGCACCCACATGTGGCCTTGACAGAACCGCAGAACAGGACTGACAATGCATCAGTAAGTGAAGGACCCCCATCATACCCTATTCTGGTAGACTGATGTCTGTAAAAGGGATACTCCAAATCAAGAGCTCCTTTTCAGGTCACCACTGCTGGGTGGGGAGACTGCTGGAGGGCCTTGTGGGCGCTTAGCTAGGAGCTGCCCTGAGCAGACTCAAGCTGGCTCCAACATGCCACTGCTGTGAGTCGCTTACCATAGCAGAAACAAAAGTTTCATTCCTTCCCAGGATATCAATGTGGAGTAAGCACAACAATCCCTATCCCAGGTGGATTTAACTAGTCATCAGGAACACAAGGTGTGTACCTTTCACTACTGATGCAAATAACTGTTTTTCACGTTTTGCGTAAGGTTTCCATCCTATTCTATATGCATGAAGATACAGAGATTTGATTTAATCAATTTAATGTGAAGTAGCACAGGGTAAATGAGTATCTCATAATGGTGGAGCTTTCGATGATGATGATGATGTACTCTAATATTGGTGCAATCTCTCTTATGTCATACTCTACCCTTCACTTGTACTCCCATACCCTTCCCTTGTATTCCCAACTTATTTCTTTCCAGGGACTTTACCAATTCCTCTGCAACTCCCTATTAGGAATGTTCTGACAGTAGCTAGAACTGGAAATCATTCTTCCATTGTATAAAAGGGAATCAAAGCTACGCTGTCACTCAGCTTACTGGCGAAATATGAGCAAGAGGTTTATAGGGACCCATGAAATCATGTTCTGCAATGATCCCTGCCATCTTGAGAAATACTATGCATTTCAAGCTGCCACCCAGCCCTCGCTGAACCCAGTGCTGACCTTTAAGCACACTTGTTTCTTTAATATATACTAAATATATTTACTTGGACTGATTTGCTGCTTTGTTGTTGCCTGCTTTTCTGAAAAGTCCACAATTATTTATACATTGCTTGCAGGGTTGATTGGCAGCTTATTACATTACCAGTTGTTTAACAGCATCCTAGCTGTTTAAAAAGGGGGAAGTGAGCACACGGAGTGCTTCTGCAGGAGAACTGCCTGCTCTGGCTGAAATTGTAGGTGGACATCTGCTGAATCTCCATACTTCTCTGGAGGTGTTCATACAGGCTGTGCTTGGGGAACAGTGGTTTGAAATGAAAATGTTTCTTACTTGCTGTGTTAGTTCATCCAGCATCTCTCTTCTTGTTCAGAGGTCATTTACAGTACTTCCTTTCAAGTCACAATTAAGAATGGTTACTATATTTCGGCTAAAATTTGAGTTGAAACTGAGACAACTATGAAACCACGTATGTAATAACAATAATTTATCCCCAGAAATACAAGTGGCTTTGCAATCCAAGTGTATATATCACCATTAAAATGTGCAAAGATGACACTGGGATTAAGATATATTTTCTTTCAACTCATTGCCACACACTACAAGCTCTTAAGTCAGTTAAACATGCAATATTTTCCAGGAGATGGTCTGAAATATTATGGCTTTGGTGTTACATCTAATAAGGAACACACCAGGAATTTACAGTGGACTGTTGTCACTACCAGTTATTTCTTACTGACCATAACAACCAGCACCTCTTTTGCTAGGCAGAGCGCCATGCAAACTTCCACAAGAAGCTCTCCAAGAGTTAACACCAAAACAACAACTGACAAACCATCAAACCAAAACCAGACCTGATTTACAAATTCACATGGATTAAACTTAGGAAAAACAGCTGCCAGAAAAGCAGTGGCATTTGGAAAATAGCACTTCTTGAATTGATTTGGTACTGAGCACGCACTCAGAGAAGGACCTCTCTTTGCACTAGTATTTTCCTGATGACTTTCTTATTTTCTCAGGCTTCTGGAACTAATGGGTAAATCACGGCCATTTTGTATTGCTGCCATACAAGAAATCTCAGCAAGTTCCGTGCTTCTGTTGCTCTCTCATGTATTTCCCAAATACTTTATACTTCATGTTTAACTTCTTGCACATTGCTGGTGGAGTTCTACTTTTCTGACTGGTGAAATTGAAAAGAATTCTGAAGGCCGTTAATTTTGAAGTACATGAATCCATATTACTTTCCTTTTCGTAGGTGAGTTGTTATTAAATATTTTAATTACATCCAACATTTTGATTTTACATCCCAGAAAACAAAATTGAATGAGGAAGACGGACGTAGTGGTAACAGTTAGAGATGATGCATCAGTTCTATCAGTGTGGGGAAAAAGCTGCTGTTCTGTCAGCTGCCTTTATGAAGAGATGATGTTACTGTTACAATGAAAAGAATGAATTTAGGAACATTGGACACCGAACACTTCAGCATATTTTTTTCCTAAGCTATTATGCAGCACATAAATTGATTTTATTTGGCAGCTGCTCAAACCAATTGAATGTTTTAAGACTGATTATGTTCTCATTTGCACTAATTTGCTCTATTTATAGCAACGAATCCACTTGTGTTTACACCAATGAGAGAAATATGAAGTTGTTTTTCCCTTGGTATAAGTTGCTTGATTTGATTTTGAAAGATAGTGTGGGTTGTCTTGTTGCTTTTATTGACTCACTGCTATCAGCATCATTTTATCATAATGATATCAGTGATATTATTGCAAAGGAAAATGGTAACGGAAAAATTAGTGAGTTATTTAAAATGTCTTGTAGGATACCCACTGCACCTAAACCTGTGGATTTTATTTTGATAGCAGCATTTCTCTTTAAATAATCAAAGCTGTGAGCGAGAGATGAAGCCATTGCCAGTAACTGTTTGCAACGACTATTAGAAGTTGTGGAAAGTAGTTGTGTGCACTCTTATTAGCCTTTTTTTCTACTCATCACTACAGAAAAAGGCCTGTTAAGCAAATCTGCTGTTGTGAGAATGACATAGCATGACACCTCTCCTATGAGGATAGACTGAGAGAGCTGGGGCTGTTCAGCCTGGAGAAGGCTGAGAGGTGACCTCAGAGCAACCTGTCAGTATCCAAAGGGGAGCTACAGGGAAGAAGGGGACAGACTCTTTAGCTGGGTCTGTGGGGACAGAATAAGGGGAAATGGCTTCAAGCTCCTAGAGGGTAGATTTAGGTTGGATATAAGGGAAAAATCTGACAGTGATGAGCAACAGGTTGCCCAGTGACATGGTTGATGCTCCATCCCTGGAGACTTTGAAGGCGAGGCTGGATAAAGCCCTGGGCAGCCTGATGTAGCTGCGCTGTCCCTGTGCATCGCAGGGGAGTTGGAATACATGGACTTCAGAGGTCCCTTCCAACTCCAAGGATTCTATGGCTCTGTGAAAAATCGCTCTTAATTTTCAGCTCTTCCAAAAACTGCATTTGTTTAAATAGCCAGCAACTGGAACTAGTGACTGAAAGATGAATTTTGGGATTGAAAAACAAAATCTTTCTGTGCGCCTTCCAAGGTCAAATTTTAACTCCAGTTAAGATATGGAGTAAATGAACTGAAGTAGAAATACAAATTTAACTAAAGGACTTATCTCCAGGAATCTTCATATCAGGAAGCAGGTCTGCATTCAAATGATGTTTAACTGGACTGGGGATTAGCAAACAAAAGAATTAAGATGATCCCACACAAATGAATGATAACAAAGCCAAAACCTCCGCTATAATGAGCTATTGAATCTTATCATGCCTCTCAAAATTAGAGAGATTCTTGATTTGTCATTATTTCTTTACATCTGCAATGATGATACAGGAAGCTTTTAGCTATACCTGTGAAATTACATGTACCAAATCTGCCAAGTTGGTAGTTGAGAAGAAAAATTAACACCTCAGCCTGAAGTGTTTACTCCATTTTTCTGTAGAGAAACAAGTGAGTCTATGGAGTGCTGCCACGTTGGAAAGGCTAGACTTCCTTACTGCAGCTTGGAAATAAGTGTAGATATAAAATGTTCCAAAGCACTTCCTGAAACAAAAATAATTTTCAAGTTTTCAAGTACTTTAAATTTTACAGACTTTCCTTCTTTCTCCTGGAAGAAGCTCACCGGTACTTGATGAGCTCACAACCCAGTTATGAGAGAGAAGAAAGGATGTGTCCATTCATTTGTTCTTACATGCAGATTTGATCAGTCTTTCTCCTTTCCTTCCTTTTACTCTTTCTTTGCTGACAGGCAAAAATGAAGTTGTTGTCACTCCTGAGCAGCCTTTTCATTGCCACTCACATTGACCTGAAGTTCATATCCTCTGAAGTCCAAGCAGTTGAGGTGCTCACCAGTGGGTTTTCTTAAAAAAAGAAAGGCAAAATGGTTTCTCTCTGATGGATATATCAGTTCAGCATCAAGGAGTGGAGGTGAGGAGTCTTAGAGGGGAATGGACATGAAGTTGGGAATTGTTATGTAACAGATTGCCACTGGGGAAAGGAGGAAAGGGACAACTGTGCTTAATTCCCTTCATGAAAAGAGAGATTCATTAGGTATATGTTACCCTTTTAATCGTAAAATTAATGAGATCAGTCAAGGATTTTTTAGCAGTTAATTGCTAGAAGTGCTAGTTCACAGAATGTGGGTGCTGCCACTGGTGAGCTAAACACCTTAACCAGCCCCATAAAAAGACTATGGGTGGATCCCAGTCCTGTTGTTCCAAACTGATTGTGATGAGACACAAAATGTGACACCGGTCTTAATCACTATTACATTTATGCCAGTAATACACAGTGTGAAGCCTGGTGGAGAACATGGCTCATAGAACAGCCCAAGGTTTAAAGACCAAGTTACAGTCATCTTTTCCATGTACACAGAACAAGAGAGCTCCAACCAGGGAAAGCTGTTATGCACCATTTGAGATTCTACTGAAATAGCACTGGAAAAGCTCCAGGGAAGTCTGTAGAAATTACACAAGGGATTCATCAGTTTGACAAGCCTCATCTCTGCAAGGTTTAACGTGGCAAACACAAAGACAGCAACAAAAGTAAAAATCTATTTTCAAACAGGACTGTAGTAAGGAAAATACTCCCAGTCTCTTTAAAAAAATAATAATAAAAAAAGAAATCGCATTATGGATACTTATAGTTGTCTTCTGACGCCAAGGCATTCACACTCACTTAGTCAAGGTTTTCTTCACAGTCACTTTAATTAAAGACTAATGCTTTCATTTTGTATCTAAACAAAGCAAATGTTATAACCTGGAGCCATAGCAGTGACCCTAGGTGTGCTGCCAAATCCATGCAGCCCATTTTGGTTCCACAGCAAACTGAAGTAGAGAGGAGAAACAGTGCAAAAAGAAGTCGCGATCCAGCGTGGAGCTGGGCAGGCACAGCATTCCTGTGCAGGCCTTGGAACTAGGAAGTGCTCCTCTAAAGAGCTCTGTTAGAGCTGCTGCTTTTAATAATAGAAAATGAGGATATGAACTGGCAAGACCCGAATTATTTTCCTACAACGTATTCCTGAAGCCTTTGCTGTGCTTCATATCTGTAATGTGCAGCTACTGTGTGGGAAAGATACAACCTTCCACTGCATTTGCGCAAGTCATTCCAAATTTACCACTTTTTGCAACAACAAAATTTGATCAGATGACTCAACACATCCAGGAAAACTGAAAAGCAAAGGAGAATTAAAAGGAACTGATGTAACTGTAGGTTATATCAGTTCAAGTCCCATATTCTTTCTATACTTAAGCAAAACTCCAGTTCAACTGCAGCAATGAATACAAGCTCAGGACTTCATTGTAGATGTTGTGAGACACACTGAAACCTTCTGAAGAACTCCCAGCTATACAGTAAACCTTAAACTTAAATGATCTGTCAGTTATTGTGGTATTCCAGAGAGAAAGAAGCAGGGGAAAAAAAATAATCAACTCTCTGAGGCTTTTTCCCTAGGGTGCAGTTATATGGCTTTTATTATCCACACGGTAACTCATATCTGCTGTTGTTAAGTTTGGTGCATCATGAAGCAAGCTGTTAATGGAAATGGTTTCTTACAGTTTTCTATTTTGGAAGGGAAAGAGGGCTGTCATGAAGACACGGAAATTTATCAAAGCTCGCTACAGATAACTGAAGTGTTGCTTATATGTGTCTGCCTTCTGCAACTTCTCAATACAATGGCCAGTTACAATGTTGCAGGTTATGCTCACTTCGTCTATGAAATAGACTGGACAGCTGCATTTGCAAATACAACCCAGTCTCTTGAGTCACTAGCACTGTACAATTCCACTTCCTCATACAGACTGATATTTTGTGGTGATATTTCTTTCTGCTTTCAAAGATTAATCAAAAATCTATGGAAAAGAAAGAAACTCTCAAGACAAAAAGGACATCTGCCTACTTACTACTACTGCTCTTAAAGCACTTAAAACTCCAGTTTCTTTTCCTGAGAGCACACATAAGCTACATGGACCAAGGGCTGCAATAATTCACCTTTACAGATGAGAATGACTTGCAAATGTCCAAGAACTGTCTCAAATAATCCTTATGTGACTTCAACAAAACAGCCTAAGTAGGACAAACTGATGGCACTGAGAAATAATAATGGGATCAATAACTGCAGGCAGATTACAATGCAGTCTTTTAACTACCCACTGGAAAAAGTCACTGGGAGATGGAAGCAACCTCCCAGTTTGTTGAAGAATCACCAAAAAGACCTACCTTACAAAAAACCCATCATCAATTGGATCAATTAGCTTGTCCTTTACTGAGCAACCTGGGCTGTATGCAGTCACTAGTCTATCGTTGCTGTCTCTATTGCTCGTGCTGCATTGATGCAAATCCACTTAGCTAAGGTAATAAAACTCTTACGAATTTCAATAAGTTCAGAATAAAGTTCAATTTCCTGTGTAAACATGAGCTGAAAGGCATTTGTAGACATTGCTGCACTGTGCATCACAGTACCTCTGTTTACTGCAGTAGCTCGAACTTTATTAATCTTTTCCTGACTCTTCCAAAGGAAGAAGTGACACATAAAGGGTGGTAATATTTTCACTCTCCTGCTAATAAAACATCAGCAGATGCATATCAAAGTAGGAACAGTATGCTTGACTTTTGTGATGGTGAGTCAGTAACACATAAGCTGTGTTATGAAACAAATGGAACACAACCTGAACGTGAGGAAGCACAAAAAAAAAGCCAAAACCCTGCCCTGATGTTTAGGATGACAACAACGTGAATAAAATGTTCCATGTGCCAAGCATTAGGAGCCCAGTCCAACTTTCTCTGAAGTCAACAGGAAAATTCCAGTAACTGAACGTTACAAAACCCAGAAACATGGCACAACTGTGGAAATGCCACTCGTAAGACACAGCTCTCTGTCTGACTTCGATTCTTACTGAATGAGAACCAAACTCTCTATATTAAAAATCCCGTATTAAATGAGAGCACTGAGCATTAAAACCTATTCGCACACACCAAGCAGCTGAGACTGCCTTCATCAGATTCATGGTAGTTGGAACTGAGATGTAAATACACACTTGAAGATCTTCATCTCAGCACAGTACTTCAATAAAACTGCTTTGGTTGTCAAAATAAAATTTATTCTAAGCAAGTTATCTTTGCTGCTTTTTTTTGGCTCCCCCTTTCCTTTTCTGCAAAACAGGCAGTTCTTCAGGACTCCAGGCCTCTCAGATTCTCATCATTTATTGAAAATCTGCCTGAAGGCTGAATACAGAAGAATGGCAGCAGTGCTGGTAAATAACTAGCCTCTCTTGTTCTGCTGTTACAACTGCAGCATTAGCACCATCTAAATAGTTTATAGACCAAATCGAGAATCCTAGCTCTTCCAAAGGGACTGAAAGCAGAGACACAAATGGCTCGTGACCCAATGGAGGATTTGTCTGAAGTGTGGCTGTACTGCTGCCCATGGACAGGCACAATCAAACTGGTTGCCTCATATTTCTGGTCCAAATAAATGCCAGTAATTCATCACTTAATCTGACTTCTGAATGTAAAATATTTGGGGGATTTTATTTTTAGTTCTTTGTTGTGTTTTGTTTTTTTTTTTTCCCCTGCATGTTATTCCATTTCTGAATTCAATCATACAAAATACATTATTCTTGTTTGCTCTGGAGAGAAGTCCTAAGTGGCTCTAAAGTCCATCAGGGAATAGCTGATGAGGAGTCCACATATTAAAGTCCACAGACACTGAAAAATTTCAGTTAGCTGGGACTGCAGGGAATTATTCACATCTTCTTTCTATTTTACAACTCAGCAAACCAGAGGGAGAAATAAAACTCCACCAACACAAACAAAACGCTCAAAACCCTGTTTCTTCTTTCCTGTTACTTGTTCTGCTGACGATCTATGAACGTACCCATATAATTTCACAATTTCACCTGATATTTCCCCCTGGGCCCCCCATATCCCCATTATCCCGTATTCTCCTCTAAACCAATCTGCAATTTGACATTTCCAGACAACCTGGGCGATAGCAGCGAATGCACAGTGTATGGGAACTGCTGAGTCAGGCCTGAACCTCTGATTGATCACCTGAGGTGAGCCATGAGTCAGCCAGAGGAGCACAGCTGAAGGCAATTCTCCTGCGCTGCTGGAAGCTCCTAGACCCATTTAAGAGCTGGCTAGCAGTGGGGAAGGATCTTTTCTGGTGATCTGCTTCGCTGGTGTTTTGTGAGCGAGCCCAGGATAGGGGTAAGCTTTCTATTGATTCTCTTTGTTATCACAGTCTGCTTTGCCTAACTGTCTTGTTTATCTTGTGATTATAGCATCCTAATATTCTTTGGTTAAACGCATAGTGTTAGGTGGATGGTTGAGCTCCGTAATCTTCAAGGTCTTTTCCAGCATAAATGATCATGTGATTTTTATCACTTTCTTCCCTTTCATTTCTATTCATCTTCCCTGCATTTTTCTTATCAGCTAAGTCAACCAGGTCATTTCAGAGCTTCAAGACCTCAGCTGGGCCCAAGCAGCCTCCCTGGCTAAAGGTTGTTTTTTTTTTTTTCTCTCCTACATATATATATATATGTGATATTGTCTGAATGTTGGTTAACATTAGTGATGTTTCTGTAAATGCTTCCTATTGTACCTCAGTTACTTCTTTTCTCTTCTATCTAGTTCATGTTTATTCAGGAGTCTTTTTCATATGAAATCTGCAGTGAGAAGACTACCTGATCTCTTTTTTGAGCTTCCCTTTATAAATGCAAAGTCAAGGAAACACACCTTAGTGAACACAAACTGGGGCACTGCTATGAGCTATCAATTTGCATTTGATCTTGTTATGCTCAAGCAAGATTCTCACATCCATTGAATTATTCAAATGTATCCATGTGATGTAAAAAACCCAGGTGTCCAGCACCAGAAAACCACTGAATTGAGACAGAACGAGCAAAGACAGAGAGAGAGACTCAGGGAAGAGAGAAGAAAAAGTATACCTGAGAACAATAGGTTCCCAGTCCTAAATAATGAATCTGAAAATGCAGGTGCATTTGATGTGTAAAGTGACTGAATTACTAATGGCCATATGAAACGCTGCATTAAATATAATTGCTAGCTTACAAAATGTAATTGTATGTGGATAACGTTTTGAAGGCTGCCCTCATTTTTGTCTAGGAAGCTCAGTGTGGTCACTAATCATCAAACAGAAATGGAGACACAGAGGACAAAGTGCATGTTCTTGGCTCACGCGGGGTGAATCCCCCTAACTCAGGCTGGTCTCTGTATTTGCTCTGTGCAGCACACAGCAGTCACAACGGAAGGCCAAGCAGATTTACCAGGCACCATAAGCTTCCCTGCCCACGGTCAGTGCCTTTACCTTCCTTTCTATTTCTTGAAAGTTAAGTTTTCTTTGGTAGCCATCTGGGACAGAAAGTACATTTCTCCCTGCTGATCAACAAACACACTAAAATCAGGAATTAGGATTTTCTACAGTATGCAAACACTATCAGAATATTCAGTGACACATAACTGGCAAAGCAGCCATAACCAAGATAGTTTGTGATTGAAATCACAGAATCACCTGGGTTGGAAGGGACCTCAAGGATCATGTAGTTCCAACCCCCCTGCCTAGCAGGGCCACCAAACATACACATTCAGATCAGGTTGCCCAGGACCCCGTCCAACCTGGCCTTAAACACGTCCAAGGACGGGGCATCCACAACCTCCCTGGGCAGCCCGTTCCAGGGCCTAACCACTCTCCTAGTAAAGAACTTCCCCCTAACATCCAACCTAAATCTTCCCTCCTTCAATGGAAGGTTTCACAGCAAGTCTATTTTGCACTTTCTAAAAAACGTATTCAAACTTTGTTAAATATGTTCTCAGTATATGGGATACTAAAGAAAGAAATGTTACTATCCACTATTTTATTCAGCATGCCTTTCAGTAGTGGAAAGAAAAGGGAGCCTGAGTGCAGGGCAGTAAGCTGCATTCATGCAGAAATTTGTTTCATGGGAAATCTCAGGGAGGGAAATCTTTGCAAGAACAGCTTCCATCACACCTCCCATCTGCAACCTGCTTTGATCCCCAGAGGCATGACTGCCAGCTACTCAGCCTTTCCAGGGGAGAAAGAAATGATTCCACAGTTCCACATGGTAAGTTTGATGCGTATCCTTCACCTGATGTGCCAGTTCCAGACTGAGCAATCAGTTATCTGTACGAGTGGATCTTATTCAGGGTGCTTTGAAGATCAAACTACAAACTCTGGGAGAAAGAGCAAAGAACAGATGAACTACAGGAGACTGCTTTTAATACTTTTGCAGAATTAGCTATAAAGTCATTTAAAATCAGACTCCATTACACTTGAAAACACATAAGAACTCATTCAAAAATTTAAAGATACGATTGATTTTTCACATATATTGTAGATTCCCTTATCTGAATACATTATCGTTCTGGATCACAAGCTGTTCATCCTTTTTGGAGTTGATAAAGTTGATAAAATGGCTGCTCAAATTCAGAATAACATCTTTTTAGAAAACTTAGATAAAATGAAATGAATTAAGGAGCATTCCATCATCAGATCGTAGATTTCATTTGTATTATTTTTAATATCCAGTTTCTGCCATTGCTTGTTTTACTACTTTCCTGTATTTCTCCCCATGACTCATTGTTGGTAAATCTGAAGCACTTCATTTTAAATGCTTGTCTTTTGGAGATCAGTCATCAACTACGACTACAGAGACTGACAATCTCTTCAGCACAATGTCATTTCCCTTCAGAAACATGGGGTTTTATTCTCCACTCTCTTAACTTTCTGTTATTCCCTTTAGTTGCACGAAGTTAGTCTTCATTCTCATCAGCGTCGATGAAGAATCAATTCAATAATTGGTGATGAACATAACTTGGGAACAACGGATTGCAGACTATTTACATGTGATATAGTGATGGTATATTGTCAGCAAATGCTATTTTAAAGGGAGTTTGCAATTCCTGTAACAGAACTGTGTTCCTGACTGAAAAACAGAAAGTATCAGACCACAGGAGTAACATGAAGAACAAAAATAGTCTAACATTTTCAAAGCAGAAGCAAACTTCTAAGAATGGGTTAAAAGTGTATACTGACTGCTCTGAACATGTGCATATTTCTTGTAAATCAAAATATAGTTTTCTATGTTGGCTTTTTTTTCCCCTTGCTTGGATACTGAGCCAGTGACTTCCTGTGTTGCTGTGATGTCCAGCAAAAAGCCTGTTGGGATATCACAGCTATTAAAGAGTGAGCCCACACAGAGTGGCATGTGTCACTGGCATCATGTGAAGTGATCTGGATGGCTTCAAAAAGGTACATTTTTATCTCGTTGCCCACGTGGCTTCTTTGGCTGTAGATGTGGTGGTCAGGCTGGGTAAATAAATACTTGTGTGAGAAGAAACAAAACTCTATGAAAACTAAGCCCAGAACATACCTTGAAATCCTCCTTATACTAGCACAGTACAGATGAACCTGCCTGGTATACTACATCCTATTTGTTGTTGTTATTGTATTCCTAAGAATACAGAACTGTCCTCATAATTTTACTTAGCAGCTTAAGCAGTAACACTTCTCTGAGACTATAAAAGAGGCTTTGCTCCATGACAACCTGACTGAAATGTAAGCTTTTTCTGTTTATTTCAGCATAATTTCTTGATGGCCAAGAACTTGATAATCTATAATGAGAGCGAATGAACTTCCAGTCAGAGACCTAATGTTAGGTCTCACAGGTGGTAATTTGAACTGAATATCAGTAGGTAGGAGTCTAATATTACTTGATCTTATGGTTGCAGTCATAAAGCCAAGTTAGAAACAAGCGCTCTTTTAGCTTATAATTCACTAAAAACAAGTGAAAAGAGAACCCCAGAGCTTCTGAGTCCATTCATCTCAGCGATGCTTCACAATTAGACTTAGGCTGCTGCCTAGAAATTGCATGTGATCTGCTTAGGAGAGGTGCTGATTCTACAATAGACAGGCACTGGAACACCGAGCAAAGTTTTCCAGGCTGGGAGGCCCATTTAACTCACCATAACTGGATGTGGACTTTGTCACAAACCATTAATTTCTCTTCAAGTAATCCTTATTCGCTCTTTACCAGTCCAAGGAGAAGGATAGTCTGAGCATATGCTCACTGGGCTTCTTTCCTACTGCTCAGTCTTACTAGCTGTGAACTATTTTGCAGTAGCCATTAAGCGCTATTCAGTAGTGAGTCCAGAAAGCAGCTCCTACGGTGAACTTGTGGCTGCATTAACTGAATGCTGGGTATCTGAAAGCCAGAAAGCAAAAGGTAGTTGGGATGTCTGTCCCACAGACAAGAGAAGAAACAATAAATACGACAGAGTGAAGGAGCAACAGTGAGAATCTGAGAGCCTTGGAAGACAAGAAAAGAGAAAAACACATCTCAGGGACTAAGGGAATGGCATCACAGCGTGTCTGTTGAGGTGTGGATCTTCTGTGGCTGCAGATACTTTCTGATCAGAAAACACCAATAGTCAAAATGGTGGAAAAGGAAGAGAGGGCGGGGGAAGGTAGAGAGACTCTTGAGGATGGGGACAATGGAACACGGGGGAGGGAAAAAAAGGGGGGAATGTAAAACAGGCAAAAGAATTCAAGGCAAGCAAAATTACAGGTAATGGGAAAGAAATCAAACTGATGTGAGTTAAAATCTGGAAGGAAAAAAGGGATCTTTAGGAAGGAAAGGCTGGGAAGGGGAGGAGGGCGAGTTGCTCTGTAAGTGAGAGAGCCATGGGAATGTGTGGAGCTCTGCCTAAGGATGGCTATAAGCCAGCTGAGAGTTTTCAGGTTGGTGTTTGGTTGCAATTAGTTTCCAGCGCAGAATATCTTGGGCAACATTGCAGTGGCTATCTGCCGAAGACTTCCTCATAATTAAGAAGTAGTAGATAAGATGTTCTTAATGCAAGTAATAGTCCATGTGTATACCTCTAAGCTCTCCAGAGGCTCTGGGTGTGTAGTTTTGCTACCAGAGTATGCTGAAACTTCCATCTTTGGCAGCAGCAGCGGCTACATTCAAGTTACAGAAAGCATGGCTAATGAGTCAATAAACATGACTGTATTCTACCCAGTATTCAGGCACACTAAAGGGAATCTCAGAACTGATCCTAATGATCTGGTTCAGATCCTCAGAACTGGAGCCTAATGGGAATCCTTCAACTGATTCCAGAAAGAGGTGACTAATAAATGCTGCACAATGATGCTCAAGGCAAGCTCACTGTGCAATATATTTATAACTGGCATTTTAGAAATCACAAGGGGCCATGAGTCACGTCCTGTCCTTAACAACAGACTCATGCAACCATTTCGTAGAATCACTTTTAATGACCAGGATCCAACTAGGTCTGACTCTGCCCTGCGTTTCTGATGTTTCAGAGACTGACTGCACCCGTGATTCCAACATCAGCTGGAACAAGTGATCAAAGTCAGCCAGAAGACTGATACATGTGTTAAGAACAGAGACACCTCTGGATTCCTGCCTACCCCGATGTCAGAATGCTTACTACCTTGTAACAGAACGGATGTCCTGGTAAAAGAGGACAAAACCACAAGGCAATGTTATTATTTAATTATTAATGCTATCATGAGATCAAGCCAAATGTTTTTGACAGCTTCTCTCATAGCCTGTCCTGCATTATGATGAGGAAAAGTAATGAACCTTTTTGCAAGGACAGACCAAGCTCGTGTATCAGAGAGCAAAGGCAGCACAGCACAGGTGTCATTTCTTACATTACTTTCTTTATTAAAATAAAGTACTTGTAAGGCTCTGGGTGGTTCCACGTAAATGCTTGCAGAGAGGACAGATTCCAAGAAGCAAAATAACATATTTTCAGTGATTCAAAGCCACGAAGCAGAATGATTTTCCTAAATAACAGTGTGGAAAAGACAAGTGATACATGCTAAGACAAGCTGACAGGGATCCAGGTAGATGTGCACAAATGTGACTGGGACTGCTGAAAACCTGAAGCTCAAGTAACATTCCAACAATTCTAATAGGGAAATCTGCCCTCATCGATCTGTGCCCATAATTAATTCACTCTGATCCATACATGTTGAGAGGATAGCTCCTGCTAGCTGCCTCCATTACTTTCAGGCCCTGACTTGCTCTGCTTGGAGTATTGGTTAGGCATGATGAAGGAAATGAATAGAAGTGTGAGGCAGGTAAGGAAGAGGTAAAAGGGTAAAACACATTGATTTGCACTGACATGGGGAATTAGTCATATGAAGGGGAAGACTGAAATGAGTTCGTGAAGGATCCATTTTAGCATGTGTCTTCCCTTAATGTTTTTGTCCATGATGTGGTCAGAAACTGAAGTTTGCTGATGAAGATGGGAAGCAGCACCAGCCAAGATAAGAACTAACACAGAAAAGTACAGCCCATCTCAGCATAGAGTGTTTTCCTCAAAAGCAAACAGGACAGGCATCCCTAATAATTTTTTAAACAAATCGTTTTTTGAAGATGAAAACTATAAAAGTGAATACACATCAAAGTAGACTCTAAAGGGAAAGAGTCTCCTTTAGACATATAAAGCAGTGCAGAATTTGCAGTATAGATAGAAGTATGGAATTCCATGGTAATTTTCAGTCATGGTATCATTGTAAAATCATTCACTAACCAAGTCTGTCTTGGAGGGCATTTACCTGACTTCTGGGCCATAGCTGCAATTTATTACATAGCATAGCATGCTTGCTTTTACCTCATTCAGTTAACAGTGGTCTTTATGTAGGTTTTAAACTCGATACAACCTTCCATTCAGACACCCAATGCTCTAATATTCTGGCCTAAATCTGTACTGAAATGCTACTTTTAAGGCTGGGATGAGAGTAATAAGCCATCACCTCGCAGATTCCTTTTTGTTCTCCATGAAGCATGTATCTGAAGCATTGCACAAAACAGCCTCTAATCGATCCTGAGCTAGGGGCCAAGCAGCAGGAGTCCAACCCATGGGTCAGTGAAGGTAAGTGGTAAGTTTCCATTTGATTCTGTAACTACACAGGGATTTTACAGAAACTTTGGGCATTCGGACAACCTGCGCTCCTGAGAGAGACAAAAACTTTCACACTGCTCCTCAAAAAAAAGAAGTCGTGGCCGAGTTTGTGGTGGTAGCACTACTTCACATCCAGCTTTCACACAGCTTTCACATAGCTGTTCTCATGGATCCTTTTGCAAAAATAAAAAAAAAAAGGGGGGGAAGAGGGAGGGGAATTAAAATGGCCCCTTTCCTCACTCTTACTGAGTACCTGTGCAAAACTGATCTTCCACTCCAGGGTTTCCTGTTTGCATACCACGTTTTCACCCAGTTCATATCTGCTTAAAGGAATTTTATGTAAGGGGGCTCACAGAGTATGAACCTCTTGACTAGATCCACTGATGTGCCTCATGCATGCAAGTATTTGACCAAAATTGCAGAATAAACTTTTGCTTCCTTATTCAGTCTGTGAAGTCTTGAAAGCTTCCATACACCTACATTTTATTTTATTTCTAAAACACTGCATTACAAACAGATTTACCAGGGGGCAAGTAAAAGAGCTGCAGCTCCTGCTTGAGCCCATTTACAGTGCCCAGATTGATGTGTTCTCTGTGTCATATGACAGAAGATACGCTGTGCTGTTCAATGGCACCCTTATTCACATCCTAACTGCACCCAGCCCTGATGTATAGCAGTACTGTGTGAACAGATTGCTTTCATGACAGTTTTGAAACTAAGAAGAAGCCAGTTTGAATTGCAATTTTATTTTCAACCATTCTCAAGTGATGTCTACAGCCTGTGACACAACTGACTCCAACACAGAGCTGATCACACCTGTGCTAAAGTGTCAGTGTAAATAAGCAGACAGTTCTGAATGGTTACCTCATATAAACCACACAGCTTTAAAGGGCAATTCACGGCCACGGAGAAGTTTGGAGTCCTAATACTGAGTTGGCAAACAATCTAGCCACCTCTTTTCAGTCCTCATCTTCTTTCTTAAGTGGTAACTGCATAAAAACATGCCAAGTGTAACAAACTGCCCCCAAAAATACATCAAGGACAACTTAAATTCTGGGTTTCTACATAACTGGAATGCTGCTACCCAGAAGACTACAAGCTTTGTTATGTGCACCCAGTGTAATGCAGTATAATGCACAGATACTCACCCTAACAGATGGTGTAGAAGGAACAAGATCGTGGTAATTACTGCAAAAATGTAGACAAGGATGAATGGGGAAGAACTTGGAGCTAAACTTCCTTCCAGAACAACATTTTCTTCAAATAAAATAATGACACTAATTAGTATTGTGATAAAAGACTGATTTAAGAATTACTGATAATTACTTAGCTATTATTCATCAGAGATGCTGCTGGATCGTACAGTACTTCATCTGCTCTAGAAAAAAGTGAAACTTCCAGAGGTTGGTGTCTTTTTTGGTTTATAGAAATTTAACTACTCATGTTACCATTATCAGTCATGTGATTGAATCACCATGGCTTACTTTAAAGGAAAAAAAAATAGCAATTTCTCTCATGATTACAATTCTGAATATCTCTCAGGACAAAAGCTCTGTCTTGTGGACATTTTCAGTTTTGTCTCACAGCACAGAAAAATACTGGTGTATGACACTGTGCCTGTGGTTGCTGATATGCTCACTGTGCAGTCAACTGTTTTATAGCACTACACACACACCAACAGTTAGTTGATGAGCTTTATAACTGTATTCAGACATACATACACACATTCATAACGAACCTCCTGTCTACTTCAATTGATATTTCTGTTGGCTTAGTTGTCTCACTTTGGATGATTATTACTTTTTTTTAATGAATGATGCCAACTCAGAAAGTATTTTACACACACTGTTGACTAAACAGTTATGAAGACACACATTTGGGATCAGAAAGAAGCAAAATGGCTTTGCCACACTGCAAAGCTAATATGTTGATGGTGAATGTGAAACAAGACAACTGCAAAATTGAACAGTGGGTTGTAAGAACACCCAGATCAAGGTTTATTTACCCAGTTTTCTTATTCCTCTAGCAAATGCTATCAGCTATCACATAACTGGCTGAGTTTGGAGCCCACTTTTCACAGGAGTTTTAAGAAGATCCTTGGCTGCACGTTCAGCTCTCCCATCTGAAATGCCAATCTGGATCTTTACCTTTTCTTTTTTTTTTTTTACATACATAGGAATTATGTATGGGAACGGCTGAGTCACGGCCTGAACCTCTGATTGATCACCTGAGGGGAGCCACGAGTCAGCCAGAGGAGTACAGGTGAAGGCAATTCAGCTGTGCTGCAGGAAGGAGCTGTGCTCCTAGACCTATTTAAGAGCTAGCTAACAGTGGGGAAGGATCTCTGCTGGAGATCTGCTCTGCTGGTGTATTGTGAGTGAGACCAGGATGGGGTAAGCTTTCTATTTTTTCTTTTTTGTTATCATAATCTGCTTTGTTTAACTTCTTTATTTTGTGATTATAACTTCCTAATATTCTTTGATTATACAGAAATAAAACACTGCAGGTTTCTCAGCCCTTTTGCTTTCCTTTGGATTGTTGGTTATCAGCCCACTGAGTGCTTCTCTCAGAATCTGGCTCACATCAGAAAACGCTTTTGTCATATTCAAAAGGCCGCACAGTATGAAGAGGGCTAAATGGTAACAAAGTAACTTTTTCTTTCAGGAAATCAGCCTCATTGCTCCAGTCCTTCTCTTTGAGGTGTGTGAGGGGGGGAAGAAACAAACAAAACAACCTAACTTTGATCTTTTCTTCAACAACATCAACATAGCAGATGCTCTCCCATGAGGTTTCCATGATGTTATGTCACAGTTACAAATAACCCCAACGTTGGACAAAAATCTGTACCCTGTTTCCTGCAATGGCTTAATCTTACCTGTTCAGCTGAAAATCACAGCAGTCTTTACACAACAAAGCTTGCTATGCTGTTCTAAAACTACAGCTGCCTATGTTTTTTGTGAGCCAATTACGCTGAGTTCTGGTCATAACGTTACACTGACATACAATGAAGTACAGATATAATATAGTTAGTAACTGCAATAGTTAGTAACATTCCCAAGACAGAGGCTTTGACAATTTTTTGCCACATCACGTGAGAACTACTTAAGGTTGTTATTGTGCTGATCACTTAGTTGTGGCTTATAAAGCTGATATGCTACAACATGTAGGCAATGAAAGGCAGCTTCAGTGTATTTATGAGTGTCTCTCATCCCTAAAAGCTGTGTTTGTGCACTGTGAAAAGTAGTACATCCCATTACACACAAATTTTAACTCTTCTGAACAGCGAAGAGCAAAGCCAAAATCTGATTGTGAATGGAGCATTCACCAGCTTCTGGGCCACTACCCTATTTTTAAACCTCACTGTTGATACTAAAGCTGTCTAAATTGCCCATGTATACTTACATATCAGAACAAAAGTTGCAGGCCCTAGAGAAATGAAGTTACACGAGAAATCATGTTGGCTCCTCAAGGTTGAGGAAGGATGTCATTCTGTTCCTGTGGTGTGAATGACTGCAGTTTCCCAGTGATGTCTGTACTAGGTTACTGCACTAAGGTGTGAAAGAGGTGGTGAGTCCAAGGCTTCCATAAGTCTGCATCACAGGGAAAGGCCAGGCACTACCTCCTCCCACTGTCATCCTGGTGAAAAGAGGGTTGTTTCCTGCTACTGGGTGTAAGCTTGCCTTAGACAGTACTTACTATCTTTCAGTATGCTATAACCATGGGGGTGGGCTTTTTTTTTTTTCTACCTTGGCTCCTGTTTATGGTAGCTCACAGTATCAAGACATGAACAGTGGGATCACTGAAAACAGAGTTGGATGCATTGTCAGTGTTGTGCAAAGGTGCAATATGGTAATGACAGGCAAGCACCAGACTTGCCTGGTTCCATAACAGAAAACAGCAGAGCTGTGTCAGCACTTTGCTGCACTTGAATTGACTAAGCTTATAGCTGGAAAGCTAACGTGTTTGGGAATGAACTGTGCTGATGCTACATATCTGTTAGCTGGGAATGGCACAGCAGAATGCCAGGTTCAGCACTCCTTTCCAGGGATGTTTAAGTCTGTTGTGTTGTTGTGTTGAAGCCGTATGGAAAGGAAACCTCCAAGCAGGTCTGAGAGTAGTGCTTTAGATATGAACACAAGCCCAAAAACCAAAATTAGATTTTAGTGCTGTTTTAGCCTATGCTAAAACTAGCTTTTGTTCCTTTCAATCTCTGCTGCTTGCCAGGATGCAAAGAAAAGTGCAAGAAAAGGTTTTTGTTCCAGAAGCAGCTAAATATGGTTGGATTGCTCACCCTCAACCACTCACTAAATCTGAGGACTGAGCATGGTAAGCTTTTGCTGACGAGATGGTGGCTGCATAGGTTGTGAGTGGGAAGAGTATCTGTGGGAAAGGCACCAAGCTGGTCTGAAACTCAGTCAGGTCAACACTGAAGACACCATCAATGTGAAGGAGGCAGCGATAGATGAGGCCATCTGCCCAGTCAGCCTGTTGAGGTTTGTGTAGGTGGGATCCTTGATATCCGGCTTGCAGTTGCAGATGTTCAAGATGGCCTCGTTGTCCACCATGAAGGAGCAGTCCGTGTTGCAGAGAGGTGTGGGTGCTGAGGATGAAGCTGTTGGGTGGGGTTGGGTACAGAGACAACTCCAGCTTGGATTTTGGCTGTCCTCCAAAGAGAGCTGCCCCATAAGGCATGAAGTGAACCTCAAGCCTTTACCTCCCCAAAGTTGTGCAAGGTCAGGGAACTCTTGGAGGCTGTACTTGTCAGCCATTGTATGAGCCCTGTCAACAACAGAATTGCTGATCTCCTCACCCGTAGTGTGGTTGTCCCAAGAATAGTTACTAGAAGCATCTTCTTTGCCATGGATGAGATGCTCCAGGTGGAAGAGTGTGTAATAGGTCTCAGTCCTGATCTCATCAATGAAGATTTAACTTCCTGGGATAATACATTTAGCGGGACTGCGCCTGATGACAGTATTGAATATACACTACTGTGCTTCATAGTAAACATAATAATTAATTTGTTACCTGTAAATCTTAACTGCAAATGATCTTACTTGAATTATAGTTCTGTACAATCACAAGACTACGAAGGAAATTAGTAGCATGGATGGTAGGGGTCAGATTGCACACTTATGCAATCAGAGTGGTTTTTCTATACTCAATTCAGAGCAGAAAGAAAGGCAGGTTTAAGATTGCAGTAAAACACTACTGCCAACTTAAAAACCATAGGCTACTGCTAGGTACCAGATCTAAATAAACAGTGGTTCAAAATGCTGGATTACAACAGTACCAAGCTTTGAGGTTTCTTGACAAGAGTTGTTATTTTAAGGCTCTCTGAGTTGACGCCAAAATAATAGTAATCACTACACTAAAAGGTGTATGTGATTCCAAGCCCTTCACAACCATCTACTTATATCCTTATCCGTGTTCTATTCTAGACATTCCCAATACAAATCAACATGAAGCCTCTGGGATTTCTCAGGAAATAGATGGCCTGCAATATCATTGAGTTTTATTCCAGTGACAAGACCTTTTTTCTCCTCCTCCCACCGTGTTTTCTTCTCTCATTCATCCTGATGTATACATCCTACCTCACAGAACTGCAAGGAGAGCTGGCAGCAACCCAGGACAACCTATCAGCCCAGTCAGCAGTGAGGTGGTGACTCAGCAGAGGCTTTGCAGAGGTCTTTGCAGTCTGCTGCAGCACTGCTCACTCCCAACCTTCCCGGAGGCAGATCCCTCATCCTTGACACTGACTGTGTACACTGCAGTTCTTGCTCATCCTTGCTTTTTTATGGGAGGGAGGACACGTTTTCCTCTGAACTGGAAAACATGGAGCTGTCGTACAGCAGCTAATAATGGTAGGACCAGTGGCTCTGTGTGATCTAAGGATCATTTAAGGCATACGTGTCCAACCCACTAGTTATACAGTTTTCTTGCCCCCTTTTTTTCTTAATAATAAGAAAAAGAAAACATTAAAGGTTTGTTACTTATACACAGTGACTATGTTATACTTTTATATGCAGCTCAGGTAAGCCAAAAGGTTGCACACCCATGATTTCAGGCTTAACTTGGTAATTCTGTGAAGTAACTCATTAAGAGCCAGACCTTCACTTAAACTGTAATGTTAAAAACTAATTAGAAATAGTATAATTTCACAGTATGTCCACAAGCCACAAAAAAACAGACAAACAAAAATCCAACATACTTGGTACATATGCTGAGACTGCGTAGAGTAAGACTCAGTTATCTGAAGCTAAGAAGCAGCTTTTCTCCCAAAGGAGCTGCACTGAATGGTGTACAAGAACACACTGCCTGGCCAGGAATGGATTTAGGTACTTCTTTGTCTTGTTTTTTTTTCTTTTTTATAATGATAAGCATTTTAATGGCTCCCTCTTGTGGCAAGTGAAGCACAGCAGCACGTTCCTCTGCAATGGAATTTGTATATATTTATATTGCGTGGTTTAGTCATCAGTATATTGTGGAGACCAATGAGAAGACTGCACACCTACCCCTTACTGCTTAGGTACCCTGCAAGTTATCTAAAAATATGACTTGAATGTATACAAAAGGGTGGGGAAAAATAGATGAATAATATGTGTCACACAACTGAATGGGTAATGCAGAGCAGATTATATCGTGCCTTGCAGGAAACTCAGCTCTTAGGACTCTGGAACACCTGACACAGACTATCTGACAGCAAAGACATAAGAGTCTGTTCATCAGTAGGAAGAAGATGGCTCTAATATACTTTATTGTATATTCTTCTTTTGTTGCTTATGCTTTGTGAGAAGTCTTACATGTTACAGCCTTACAAGTCGTTAACAGAAGGAATGCTAATATAACTAGCAATATCAAGTTATATGTGTTTTCCAAGTCTGGGACTTTAGAGGTCAGAACAAATTATTTGGAGGTAGATATGCACAGACTGAATTATTGCTTGTCTACAGAGAGAAAAAAAATACAACAGTGTTTAGAATGATCATTTAGTATCTTAAATGTTTTTTTCTGCTGTTGTTTCCTTTGGGCAGAGGCCCTACATGGTGTAACTGTGGGATCCCACAAGCTCTCTCTCTCTAAAATTCAGAGAAGAACTGATGAGGATAAAGACTTTACAGAGGAGTAACTGCAAGAGTTTATTAAACATTAAGTTCAGATGGGTTGTTGTGAAAACATCTTCTTAGCTACTGCCTGAAAGTAGATACCTGTGACTTCAGAAATGCTCTTTCTATCAATCCAGTCATTCAAAGTTAGATTTCTGAACGTACCGCCAACATGTTCTCAGCTGAACCAAGCTAACTGCCTCACAGCGTAAGCCTGATGGGGTGCAATCAGGCAATTGAGCCCACTTCTCCTGACGTACTCATTCCAAAACTGTTTGTAACATTTATATAAAATGTATAAGTTACACCATACATATATGTCTATGAATGTATACATCCTCAGACAAAATGAGCTCTTATTTTAAATATGACCAAACGCTGTTACTTTTACTCAATAATCTAGTGGCTGCAGCACCTGCCTGAAAAGCATGAGATGATTTCTTACCTTTTCTCCTAGATACTGTGCCTTTCTTTCCAGGGGTATCTCAGCAGACTACTCTGGAAGGAAGATGCTCTCATGCTTGAATAGCTTCTGTGGAGAAAAGAATGAAAAATCAAGTGATTTACAACGTTTCACGAGAGCTGCATCTGTACTGCAGAGGAAACAGCCCTCCAGTCAGCCTTGTGAGGCCTCTCACTATCAACACAATAAAATGCCCAAGTACTGATCCAGGTGAGTAGCATTTTTTTCTGGCACAGTTTTGCCTTGTGAGGTACCGGCATACCTCAAACGCGCCCATCACAAGTTCACCTCACACCCCTGTTACGTCTCAGTGCCGGAATGCAAAATATTCTAAGAGGCAAAACATCGAACTGAGGTTGTGGAAAGGTTCTACCTTCTCGACTCAAAATGCAGCAGCTTTCACGATTCACTTTGCAGCAGAAGGCTAACGTGGCAGGAACACACACTTCAGACTGCGGGCTGTCTGAGCTACCCTTCCTGCGGTGCTCTTGTGTTCAGCTTACAAGTGTTTTCCTTGTAGAACGAAGGATGGCTTTTTGGATCTTCATTTTAGTGAAAATGGACAAGGAGGCTTGAAAAGGATCCGCAAAGCTGTGGGTCTGGAGGTGAGGTAAATTAAGGAATTGGTTCCTCGAGGCTGTGTCCTGAGGTAGAAGAACCTCAGTCTGGCCAGTGTTAAGAAGCTTGGTTCTTCAAAATTCTTTGCTTATTTAGTATGTAATGAATAACAACTAATTCCTTAACTGCATTCACTTTGCAATCAGGAAAAGCCAATCCTGAAACGGTAACGGATGGCAGAAGCTAGCAGTCGTTAGATGTAACACCGGAATGGGGAATACAGGCATCTCTGGCGCCACTGCTCCATTCCACTGCTGGAGGTTAGGACGCGGTTGAGCGAAGCTAGCTGACGGACTGCAACGCGAAGGGAGATGGAGCTTTGTTCTCCTCAGAAGCAAGACCCGGTCACCTCCACCAAGCTGCTGAGGAAGCCGCTCCTCCAGGTGCATTCACCCAGCTTCCAGTACGGCTCAGATCTGCTATGCTGCAGAGTGCAGCGACACCGAGACCAGCCGCCGCTCGCGCCTAACCGCCTGCTCGCGCCCTTCACTTCCCGCCCAAGGCGGAGCGCGAAGACCGGAGAGCAACCACCCACCCCCGCGGGGCGGGGCGGCGTGCGCATGCGCGGAGGCCCAGCGAGAGACTTCGAAAGGGGCGGGGCGAGGCGCGATGCGAACGGCGGGAGCATGACAGGTGGCGGGAAGCGGCGGCAGCGCGCGGCGGAGCCGGAGGGAGAGCAGGTGGGCGCTGGGGAGCGCGCGGGCGGCTGGGGTCGGACGGTGAGGCGGGTGAGGGGCTTGGCGCGCGGCTTGGCCGGGCGGCACCGGCGAGAGGGCGGGCGGGAGCTCTGCTAGGCCTGAGTGGCGGCCGTGCTGCTGCCGGCCCGCGGCTAATGGCACGGTGGCTCCGGCGGGGAGGGCTTGTGACGTGTGGCTGAGTTGTATTGGCCTCTAGGAAGGCAGGCTGAGGGAGCTCAGCTTGTTCAGTTTGGAGAAAAGAAGGCTGTGAAGAGACCTCACTATAGCCTTCCACAGGGAGCCTACAGATAGGAGGGGAGTCAGCTCTTTGAAAGGGTAGATAACAGCAGGACAAGGGGAAATGGCTTGAAGTTGAGGGAGGGAAGATTGAGGTTGGATGTCGGGGGAGGATCTTTGCTATGAGAGTGGTGAGGTGCTGGAACAGCTGCCCAGAGAGGCTGTGGATGCCCCGTCCATCCCTGGAGGTGTTCAAGGCCAGGTTGGATGGGGCCCTGGGCAGCCTGGGCTGGTATGAAATGGGGAGGTTGGTGGCCCTGCATGTAGCAGGGGGTTGGAGATGCATGATCCTTGAGGTCCCTTCCAACCCTGGCCATTCTGTGGTTCTGTGATCAGCCCATAAGGGCCCTGGTCCACTGAGATGACAGCAGTGCTTTGTGCTGCTGTGTGTGAGTACAGGGGTGAGGTGAGGCACTAGTAAGGTCTCTGTGCAAAAGAAGCACTCGGATCTATGTGTGCGCTTTGCAGAGTTCAGTGTGACCATCAGGAAGCACTCAGGTGCACTTTTCTTTCTGTGTCTGCAGTGCGACAAAAACAGGGACACCAAGAAGAGACGATCAGGCCAGGCAGAGGCACGCGATGCCCTCCAGCAAGAAGCAGAGTCGTGCTATAGGCTGAGGCTGCCTGAGGACTTCTATCAGTTCTGGAAGTTTTGTGAGGAACTAGATCCCGAGAAACCAACTGGTAGGCTGTGTGATTCTCAGTGGTTTTTGGCTTTTCCCTTTCTAACAGCTGGGAGGGAGGCAGACGGGGCTGTGGGAGGCATCCTCTGTTTTCAGTTCAGGTGCGAGATAATTCCGTGAGTACAAACAAGAATGCTGGGCTGCTCACAAGGACGTCAGTGTGCTTCAAGCTTTCTGAAATAAAATGGCATAATGAAGGGGACTAAATGTGGCCTAATTCTGCCACTCTTGCAAGCCCATCTGAAGTATTTAACGAGGAAATACAGCATTCCTCACATGAACTCAGACTTCAGCTGTCCCGAATTGATTTTATTATAAGATGATATGGTGTCTCTAGGTGCTCTAAAAATGACACTTTGTTTTAATGTGAAAAGAGTAATAATCTAGCTCTTGAGTGAAAACTATCTGGGTAGAATATCCCAGCTTTTCTCATCTGCTCAACAGCGCACCTGACTGTTATTTGTGGAGGCTTTTGATACCTGAGTGACACAGGAAATGTCTCAGTTTACAAAACAGTTCACCCTCTGCTTTTCAGATGCACTTGTGTCAAGTGTTGGGCTTACACTGGTTGGACCTTATGACATTCTTGCTGGGAAACACAAAAAAGCAAAGTCGACAGATGTGAACTTCAGTCTTCACTGGAGATTCTTCTATGATCCCCCTGAATTCCAGACTATACTTGTTGGGGATAGCAAAACACAGTATCACATGGGATATTTCAGGTATTTGATTCAATCTATGCTAATATAGTTGTGTGTAACTTTGTTTGCTCATCTTTGTTTTCCACGAGGCAGGATTTGAGAACTGCACTATCATCTCTCTCCTGTAGTAGGATATTAACATGTGAATTGGTATTTTATTAAAAGAAGATCAAAGACATTGAAGAGAAGATGGAAATATTTATTAAACTTCTTCCTCCAAATTCTCCAGAGCATTTTCACTCATTGGTCTTTAATTCTAATTTTCTTTAAAAAGTCAAGCATTATGAAATAAGGGAGACATGCATTCTCTCCATGTATCAATAGGAGTTCCTTTCAAAGCCTTGCTGTAAGGCTGTATAGCTGCTTAACTGTGCTTTTGTTAGCTTTCTGAAGATGGCAGCATGGCAAGGAGGGAAATTTATCTCGGTTTGGAATAGGAGAAACGGGCACAGCTTGAGTATTATTTGTATGTACTTTTTTATAAACAGGGATGTGCCAGATGAGCTTCCAGTGTGGGTTGGTGCAAATGAAGCAAGGAAGAGCTGTCTGATTTCACAAGTTGGTGATAACGTATTTGCTGCAGTCAAGTAAGGTTCATATTTACTTTTATTCATAACAAGTTGTGTAGAAAACAAACCATTATTAATGTAGCTATCTTACCATGCCCCTTTCTTCCTCAAGAAACCCTCCCTTACCCCTGCTCTGATAGCAAGCTTTAAGCTGCCCTGAAAATCTTCCATAGGCTTCTTGAAAATGTTTTCCTTTTATAAATAGAATGCTAAGAGTTAGTTGTCTGAATCTTCAAATGTACTGGAATGACTCCAAGGGGGATAGGCTCTTAAGGAAAAGCTGCCCACTTCATGTGTCAGAGAACTTTGTAGGTAAAGAATAAAGCATCTCAAACAGTGGTGAAGAAAATCTGATCATACTAAATGAGTAAGGTGTAGCTTTCTTTTTTCTTGCACACTTAAAACTGCACTTTATATTCTAAAAAAAAGGAACTACAGGAAGCCCTGTTTCTGAGCTGGGGCATGGAGATAGAATTCCTTGATTCATATCCTTTACCATATCCTGCATCGTGAGCTTGAACAGTGGAAGTGTGAGTACTCCTGTCTAATGGCCTGCCAGTTAAAAATGGAAAGCTCTCTGAGGACAGATTCATGTCAGTAAGTGGAAGCATACTAAGGAAACCTCCTGTAAAGAGCTCTCGTGTAGTGCAGTTCAGTGATGACATTTGTTCAAGAAGCACCATAAATATGTGTTGATGTGCATGACTTGGATGACAAAAAGTGTATGAGGCACTGAAGCAGTAAACTAAATTCTTCAGATAGCAGCATGTATAGTTAAAAGTTCCTGAGCATCTTCAGCACCTGCAGATTGCATAAACTGTATTGTAATACAGCAAATACAGATAGGACACAGCAGAGTGTGCACTGTGCTTTCAAACTCTTTGGCTGTTCTGGTTGGTAAGAGGCCTGAGTTCCTAAGTCTGTGTGTAAATAAACCCATGGCTGCTAATCTGCATTGTAAGATGTGAAGGTGCAGTGAATAGAAAGCTATTCATTTGTTTGTTTGCTGCTGAGCTCTTTTAAGACGTGTTTCTTCTGTTCACAGATTATTTTTGTCAAAAAAACTTAAGGAAGTGACTGATAAAAAGAAAAATGCTGTTTTGAAAGACATAGATGAAAAGCTTACAAGGACAGCAAAAGAATTGGGTTATTCTCTGGAACAGAAAACCATGAAGATGAAACAGAGAGATAAGAAAGTATGACTTTCCTGATCCACTGGAGACAACTGAGTTCTGTTAAACTGCTTTTCTTTTTTTTTCTCCACTCACTTGCCTGATTCTTTTTCTTTTCTTCCTTTCTTTGGCTTCCTTCTATTCAGTAAAGAAGCATCTCTTAAAAATTTCAGAGCAAATCATCACTTTAAAATTTCAGGAGAGGGAAGATGAATAGAACTGTGTTCCAAATGTAGGATTGTATTTAAATGCTTTATTATTCTTATAACCTGTAGCTTAGCAAGTAAGGCATTAAAGGGAAAGCAAACAGAAACAAAACAACAGGGGAAACAGTTTAGAAACTGAAACAAATGGGGAAGAACCTAGACATAGAACCATAGAATGGCTTGGGTTGGAAGGGACCCCAGGGATCATGAAGCTCCAACCCTTCTGCCACAGGCAGAGCTGCTATAAATGCCTCATTATTGAAGATTCACTACGAACAGGAACGTGAAGGGCGATGGGTATTAATAGGGGGATTGTAATCTATTTTCTGAATACCTATCTGAAATAATTTTGGCAGATGAGTGAATCCAAGGATTCCTACATTTCACAACATCATTGGAGTTTTCAGTTCTGTTCAACTTCAGTGCTTAACAGTAGCTGCTGCACAGTTTAAGGTGATGTCCTTGAGGCTGGGTGCTGCATTTGGCTTGACCACCACAAGTCAGGTGCTAATGATGCTTTCATGTGAATGGTTTTATGTCGTAGCATTGCCTTACAGTACTAGGTTCAATTTCCTGGCTCTTTTTTTAGGTGGTGGCCAAAACATTTCATGGAGCAGGCCTGGTTGTTCCTGTAGACAAAAATGATGTTGGATACAGAGAACTTCCCGAAACAAACGGTAAGCACCTTGTTTACTGTGTTCTTCCACTTTCATTCGGCAGCCTCCACTCAAATCTAGTCAGCAAAAAAGAAACTGCAGTCAGATTTTCTACCTAGAGAAGACAAGTAGCTGGGAGTAAAGGGCAGAAGCTTTAACCATTGTAATGTAACTGATTTTTTTTTTTAATAAATCTGGTAAGAGTCAGTAAAACATACTACTACTGAAGTAACAACTCCTAAAGTAGTAGTTCAGACTACGCTGCTGTATTGGCACAGCTGTGCAGGAAGGATTCTAATACATCTGATCCACATTCAGGGTTGTTTTGGCTTTATTTCTCATTCTGTCTCTTCTGGTGCTGTTCTAACCTGAACCAGTTCCTTGATGCAAGTTTTGATACGTGAATACCCATCTCTGAAGGGGGAACTGAGGTAGGGTGGATACAGGATGAGAAGGAGCTGCAAAAGGAGAAACGTTTTCACCAGTAGCTCAGGGTGTGTCCCTTTAATCTTCAGTTGAGACCCACGGGGATACTTTGGGCAGAAGCTGCTTTGATGCAGTATTTAAACATATTTCTGCTTTTATTTTTGCAGCTAATCTTAAGAAAATATGTAAGGCCATTGTTGATGCTCCTACTGATGATGAGAGACTGAAGGCGTTTGCACCCATTCAGGAAATGCTCACCTACGTTCAGTTTGCGAACGATGAATGTGACTATGGAATGGGATATGAACTGGGGATGGACCTTTTCTGCTATGGCTCACACGTGAGTACCAAGAAGCCATGCATGCTGCAGTCACACATTATTTTATGTGTAGATCAGGGGTTGGTGTGTATCACAGCTCTTTATTCCTAGCTCTTATCATGTACTGGTTGCTAGGAACCATGGAAGTCTGTGCGGATGTTCTTAGTGTGTGACAACAGCTAAGAAGTCATATTTATGACTCTATTCCACGTTAAATTAGAAACAGTTTCTATGATGCCACGATCCTCCAGGTCAAAAGAATTTAAATGGCACTTTTGTGATTTGATGTGCACATGACAGTGAGTCATGCTGAAAAAAATGCAGAATTCTTAGTCTAGATACACAGGATAGATACGAAGCTCCCTCTCCCCACCTGCTTTTATGGGCTCAAGCACTCGTGCTGAACTTGATCAAGAAACAGGCTGATGCCTGCCTGCAGTCATCCCAGGGGGTAAAAAAAATTGACCCTGGGGTCCTTTGCCTGTGTATGCGATGGCATAAAGCCCTCCCACCAGCCTGCTGTAGCCTGTAGGTTTCTGGATGTTTCTTTCTGGCTTGCTGAGGCTGTTCTGAGTTGACTCATCAGCATTTAATCATACCTAAAGGCTCAGTGTAACGCTCCTTGTTGTCTGTTCACCCTCACCACCCTCCCCCCCTGACTGAGAAGGGCCTTGGCTGCAAGGACATCACAGTAGACTGTGTTTCTCACCACATGCTGTCAGCCACCGATGGAACGCTGCTGTTCCTGCTGCAGCTCCAGATAGAGGTGCCTGAGCCCTGGGGAGAGGTGGGCCTGGAGCAGGGCTGCGCTTAGGGCTGCTGTTCTCTCATGCAGTACTTCCACAAGACCGTGGCCCAGCTGCTGCCGCTCGCCTACAGCCTGCTGAAGAGGAACCTCTTTGCCGAGGTGATCGAGGCGCACCTGGCGGACCGTAGGCAGGAGGGCCTGGACCGCCTGGCGCCCTGAACCGGGGCAGCACCAGGCTGTGCTCATTTTGTGGGCTGTTTTATTCGTTCTGTGCTATTTTTCCACGTGGAAACGCGTTCTGTGCTGTTAATAAAGCTTTCCTAAGGACCGGCTGTCTGTTGCTTGCCCTGGTAACCCCCGGCGTGAGGCTATAAACTGATTCCAGCAAGCATCAATAATGTCTGTTGGTGCTGCGGTTCCCCTCATGGAGGAATTGTCAGTGACATCATTTCACTGGATACCTGCTTCCATGTCAGACAGGGAGTTGTCCCAGCCCCTCTGTTGCCATGTGTCACACAGCAGGAGGTGTTTCTTTCAGAGCACTCCTTGAGCCGTATCGCTCAGTTGAGTTTAACACACTGCAAAGCTATATATATAAATCATAAAGCTATCTTCAGTTCTCAGTCATGCAGCATCTGCTTTTCTAAACCTGATAGCTTCCCCCTTTGGATCAGCATCCAGAGGTTTCATTTATTCAAACATTAGCGAGCAGATACGAGCTGTTCCATGGGCCTTCTCTTTTCAGGCTCCAAACAAAAGATGCTTCCATATCATTGCCCTGTAAGTGACACAAGCATTCACCTTTCGCGTTATTATTTAGTTCTGAACATCTCTGAAAAAAATGGGGACATCAGTATGTACTTTTGTCTGTTCTCAATGTGAGGTTAATGACTGTAACGCTAACTGGAAAAAATCCCAAAGTGAAATACATTGCAAATAGGCATCTAACAACCTTGCAGTGTTTTTAAGCAGAAGGACTGAAAATGCACTGTAGAGAAACTGCCTGCTTCTGCCTTTGGAACAATATAGGCATCACCTGTTTTTGAATGAGGAAGCCAACTACTCTGCAATTACATGACTGAAGCAAATCTGAAAGCGTCTGTTTCAGAAATGTGTGATTTTTACTGGGGTTGTATTTTAAGCCTGTGGCTGTTTATCCCAGGGGAATTAAATGCAGACATCAACAGAAATACTGATTGAGAAAAGACGACAGAGTCGAAGCAACAAATGGTCATACAGAAGTTTTTAATGTTTGATTAAGTCATCACAGTAGTGGGAATTTTTACTGTAATGATACGCAGCTCTACCACACTATTATAAATAAAAACATTAAGATCAATCAATATTAAATACAGCTCTAGGCAACATCACAGATTAACAAAGTATGCATTCTTCATCAACCAGTAACTGAATGGTTTAAAACAAAAAATAATAATAATGCTGACGCTTTCACCCTCCCATCCACCACATTTTTGTTTCAAATCAATAACTTGAGTAAGGCGCTGGAAGCTTTACATTAGAAAAATTTTGTTGAACAGCACAGGCACACATACTTCAGTATCAGAATTTCTAATGCATGTTCACGAGACATTTTTCATGTCAGTGGAGAAAGCTTAGCAGGTAAGAACAGTAACCAGAGATGCACCACTTCTGTGCAGCACTTGGGATCCACACGAGAATGGTAAAACAGCAGGGGCACGGACTGCACTGTGTTCCAGACAGTACAGCCTGTAGGTGGGGTCAGTGCAAATTACTACACTGCAGTGTATTAGGATGAGGAAACCATTAGAAATGGCAGAGGCTTCAAACTGATTTAAAGCAATTTCTCTCTCTTTTTTTTTTTTTAAAGCTGTAGTGCATTTATATCCTTCCACTACAGAAATAATAATAATAAACAGTAGAGATCAGCCTCAGACAATTTCCTGAGCTGTCCTCCTTGGATGGGCCAAACCCTGCTCCTAATAAGGTTTCTGCAAGCTCACACAACGTAACACAACAAGTTTGGAGCCCGTAGCACTGACTCACTTGGAAGAGTGCAGCCAGTTGCTGCAGCGCAGCAGCCAGAACACAGCTCGATTCTGTTGCAGTTCCAAAGCTGCTTTCTGCACAGGGGCCGACTGCAGCCCACCAACACATCAGGCTTTCCCCTGGTTCCAGCTGATGCAAGAGGTGAGAAAGAGGTGACTGCAGTTTTATATTCTGAAAACAGACAGAAATTCAGCGGAGCACTTGAAGCACTGGCATTGTTTTGGAGCTCGCCAATCCTACCAGGGCACTGCTTGGAGCACACTGCTGTTCTTCCAAACAAGATCGTGCTGAGCACCTGGCTGAATAAAGATGTCTGAGGTAACTGTGATGACGGCCTGAGAGATGCCCAAGATTTTAGCTTTAAACTTCTGCAGTCTTATGGGCGAAATGTTAATAACTGCATTGTATTTCACCACATACTGTACAGCAAGATTTTGTCAACCACGTTTCTTAGCTTTTTTACCGCAGACTTACAGCACGCTGCCTTTGTTTCCACATGTGTTTGTGGTGCTTTGAAAAGCTGAAGAAAAATTAATCAGGTGGCCAAAAGATGTTTGGAACGTGTCAGCTCACCTCTGGCGCGTGTGGTGCTGCTCAGCTCTGAAGTCCTGCCAAGCTTTCAAGTACTGGATTCGATTCTGCCCTGCTGCTCACCTTCTGTGGCTGTGTATCATTCACACCTCTGTGTACTCAGAAAAAAAAGTCTAAAGCAATCTAATAATTATAGTTGCTTCCTATTCGTTTTAAAACCCTGATTTTTTCAAATAATGTTTTTAGTATTACTGTTCCAGTTATCTGCTCAGAAAGGGAAAAGGAAGTCTTAAGGTAACGGCAGTGAGAGTTACATCTGAAAATCACCTTATATGCATGTTGGATTGTAAAGAAACAATTTTGTTTAAACCCTTCATCTAGTTGTAAACATTTGCTAATCCTCCATTACTCGCAGAGGATTACGAATTATTATATAAAATCACATTAAAAAGGTAATTAGTTAGGTGAGACATCAACTGATTTGTATTTAATAGATTTTTTTCATTCATAAAAATATAAATAATGGTAAAACCTCAAGAAAAATAATATACATTAGTGCAAGTTATGAGTTACGTTTCTTCCTACCATGTCAGCAGTGGGACGTCTTTTGTTCAGAAGAGAAAATAAAACTGAGCGATCTCAAACTTTACAGAGGGGAAATATCTCCAGTGCTGTAGCATGCATTTTTCCAGATACACGTATACAGAATTGTTCCAGCTCTTAACTAGTAGAACAGCAGTACTCTTCCTGATACTGCACAACATTGGTATATACCCTAGTGTTTCGACAATACAAAAATTGCATAAGATCAGGTCACATTGATATTTTCTGCAGCAAAACCAGCATTTTTCTCTGCAACTCTACTTTCTTTTGTTTACTTTTTCTCTCATCACGACAGATGGGCTGAAAGATGTTTCGCATGGCTCTTTGCAAGGCATTTCCTGCTCAGTCTGCTTTTGTCGCAGTAGATCTGTACTGCCCCAAGCACTTCACGATGTTCGACCTCACGCACTTGATGGCACAAGCAAAACCTCCCTCCTTGTGATCCAACCTCAGTAACTCACAGTACATCTCAATATGAGAAACAACTACTTCAAAAGGGCACACCAATTTAAAGAGGCTTTGTTACGGCTCAGGAGAGAGAGAAATAAAGCTCTTCTGGAATGTAGGAAGGTGACGTGTAATAACTATACATTTCATGAGCTAACACAACAGTTTTCAATGGTAAAAAGGGCAAGACCTTTCAGTCTCCATAAGATGGCTCAATTCAGAAGGATCCCTCCAGAAATAGGGACTAGTAACACATCTCTTTGATGCTGAAGTACCAGGCTGGGGCTGGAGAATTGTGCCACCTCGCACGGCTCTCCCACTGCACTATCATGGCAGACCGGACATCTCAGGACGCATCCAGTGCAGGACAGCAGCTCCATGCTCCCAACAGCCTTCCTCCTCTCCACATCCTCCCCCAGACCAACTCCTGATTTCCAGCAGCACCGTTACGCAAAAACCCAGCTCTCGTTTCTGATTTTTAGAAGTATCTCCCAGACTAAAGTGTTGTGCTATTCAACAAATGAACCTCCTCTTCAGTTTCCTCTCTCTCCTCAGCTATGGGTTTCAGTTGAACATTATTGAGGCGGGGTCTTGGTTTGCCGTCTGGGCCATATGACGGAGGATATCTTTTTTTGTTATGATGCCAAGGAGGCGCCTGGAAAGGATAAACAAACATCAGGATTAACCCGAGCGGGGAGAGCGGTCCAACAGAACACATCTGTAGCCAAGTCCTTTTTGTTGACAGGGACAGAGCAAAAGTCAGCAGCCCGATTGTCTTATTTAAACAACAGCATTTCATTAATCAAAATGTTTAGTAACCACCGGTTTGTTAAAAGACAGCACTGCTGAGACACCATACCTGGATGGTCTCTGACAGCTGTGGTCCATTTTAATTAAATACAAGCAATGCAAGTAGAGCCCGTGACTATTTTTATTTAAAGTTTTGTTTCGGCAAAAACGAAATTTGGTTAGCTATGCCAACAAAAAAGCAAAAGAAAAATAAAGTAGAGAAGGACAAAGAAAAGGAGGTATGAAAAAGAAGTGATACCGATCCCATTTCATAAGGGAGGTGTGTTCCGGCCAAGGCACCACAAGTGACACACTGCTCGATGGCCCCCAGATCCTAGCAGCGAATCAGACTCGCCTCCCCTTCTTTCTTAAAATCACAAGGGCCTTTCCCATCTGACACACCGGCTCAGACTGAATACATTCATAGGAGCACACCGTATTGCCCATGAAACTTTTGCAAAACAATGAATAGTTGAGTAGGCTTTAGAGTTCACAGCTTCAGAAAATTAATTACGAATAATAAAAGTTTTCATTTTCAACTTTAGATACTGTGCTCTTATGACAGCCAACTAAATTGCTTTTAAAAGCAGAACTTTGTGAAGCATCAAAAAGGGTGAGACTGTCCATAAGGATAATATCACAGGAGAAGCAAAGAGCAGAATGAACGAGCTGCTGCCCTTGTTATTCTGGTTAGTACATTTTGGTTTGGGTTTTTTTATTTATTAAAGGACGCATGAAATACTTGTGAAATATTAGCATAAAATGAGAACATAATTAGCACGTTTTGCACATAAGCAGCTAAACTTGGTGGCTAGGTTTAGCAAAGATGCAGCTATTGCAGAGCAACCAATGTCCAAATGAAGACAAAGTCTATCTTACAGCTAAGGTTAGATCACAACATCGTACTCAGAACAGTATGTAGATTCTGAAGTCAACAGCAGATGTATTAGCGTGCCATTTAGTAGCTTAGGGTCCCACTGCAGTGCATTAGTGGCTGCAGGTAACAGCAGCACAATCACAGGACTTTGTGCAGAATTGAAGGACTTGACGCGATTTATTTCCCAATTGATGAATGGGGATTTCAGGGAAGACCTGATGCTGCAAGACATTGAGAACTGTGCTCCTCAAAACATATGCTGCTTAATCAGCAACTTGACAGCTACTTAAAGCTGCCAAAATCAGCATATGAAAAAACCATGAAATTTACACTGTGGGGGCAAAGCTATTCCTAGCTGTGTGCTTTCCCACTGCGGGGAATCAAAAGGTGGATCTACGAGATTCAAAGAACAAGATACCACATTCTGTTTTTACCTTCCTTTAATGTTGTGACTAACAGACCGTCCATAGGAACTGCTTAATTTCTATGCAAGGATTTTGCACGTATTGTTTTCTGTTACAGTTTCTTTAATACGAATTTTTAATACAGGATTATTTCTTTGTTCAGCCGATGTCATAAAAGTACTGAACAGTTCACAAGTTTCATGCCTCCTGACTTCTAACGTGTCTAATTATGAGATCTGATATATCTAATCACCAAGGGTTCGACGTGCTGCTTTAGTTGCTCGAGATGCTCTAATATGTTCTTCTTTGTGATGATCCCCAAGACAATCCTGAAACAGATCATGTTATGCTAATAACTGCGTGTGAAATCAAATCAAAAAACTTCTAGTCACAATGAAAACGGTTTAGAGCAGTGCAAAACTAAAAAAGAAAATGGGTTGCAAGAAAGTTAATGAGATAGTTAAATGAAAATGGTTGGGAACTCAGCACCCTTTCCCAGGCTTTTTTTTTCGTCTCCAAATGTCTGATCGGCAACAACCCCACAGCAGTACGTTTCTCTATCACATACACACTGGGGAAGCACACTTTAGCCTTTCTCCCCACGTCCTGATCTCTTGACATTTTAGAGGCACTGAAAGTAAAATCTACTTCCTCTCCTTTGTTTACTAGTTATTTCTCCTTACAAATACAAATCACTATTCGCATTAGAACAAGCTACAGTAAATGGTCAAAGCAGTGTCTGTAAAGTCACAGAAATTGAGGTCTGAAGCTTCACTACAGAGCAGCCGTAGGAACAGACAAATTCAAACCAATTTCATTTATCGTAATATAAATAAAAGAGCAGCTCCTTAGAACGGACACAGTGATAAAAGCTGGAAAGAATCGGGCTCAGTCTTTACATATCTCTGTATCTATCATCAGCACCAATTTCTGCACAATTCCTAACTGTAAGTGGATGTATGAACACCCATCTAGCCATATATCTCTATTCAACGCGCATGAAATTTGCCAAAATTTAGACAAATTCTCTGGGTGGTGTATAGCCAACCGGACCTCAGGGATTAACTATGCAACCTTGTAATGGACAGCATTCTCATGGCAGATCACAAGGTTATAAACTGAAATGGGACAACAAACACGAGGATCAGAAAACAACAAATAGAAGTCTCCCGTATTTGTGGCTACTTTATCATGAAATAATTAAAAGCTTAGGCTACAGTTTGACATACCTTTACAAGATCAATCTCTCTGCAGAGCCATTTTTCACATCAGTGTTAATGTTTGAACACTCAACCACAACAGAAACTAAGAGAAAAACCCACAGTAATAAATATTTATCACTGAAGTTTTACCAATTCAAATTTCCCTGCATAAAGAGGAATAACTGTATGTATGCCTGCAGTGATTTTTAAGTGGCAGATCATGATGGCTTTTTCCTGGCAGAGAAAGCTTTTTGTAAGAGCTGCTTTTGCTTCTAAAAGCACCTATTTGCCATTCCATACAAAGACGAATTTCATAAAAAGCAAATAAAAAAAATAATCAGAAAGCAACAACAACAACAACAAAAACCAGGAGCACATTTAAGATACATTTGCTTTAGAAGACATCTTAAGAAACAAATCTGGAAATTTGCACTATTTCAATATTTGCCCCTTAGAGCAGCACTCCTTTTGTCCAGAGCAAAAATAAATACCATCTGTGTTTAAGGTTTCTTAGCTTTGTCCCACGGACAGTGGTACTAAATAATGTAGGTTAGCAGACAGTGCTTCACTTCTCATGTGATTTAAAAAGATGCTAAAGAGAAAGCAAGATACTGTGGTAGGAGCTGCACCATCATGTGCCAAGTGCTTAACACAAGAGATAGAGGAAAGCAGAACGTTGAAGTAGAACCATACTCAAAGATCTTGTATAAAAAGAAAGCGTTCAAATAAGAGGCAAATATAACAAGATATTTTGTGTTTCCACATCTAGGGCTGATTTATTAAACGGTGACCACATACCAACCCCCCACAGTCACATTTACAAACACTCCACATCTTGAAGTCACCTTCTTGAAGTATTTTGAATCGTACAGTCGCTGCAGACTGAAGTTTCAGAACTAGCAGCAGTTACTTAGTTTTAGTATCCCAAAACTAATAGCTTGGTGGTTTTTTTAGTAAATTACTGAACTCCAGAAGAGGAGTTATCCAGTGAATGGATCTTGTTTCTCCTTCGCTTTTTATGAGCCCAGCATTTGTAGATGTTGTACAGCTGATGTATTTTCCACTTTAAAAAGAAAACCTTTAAAATAAAAACAAAACACACCGAAACTACCTGCCTGCTTACTTGGAATACAGGGAGAAGTAAGAATTTCAGAGACGCGCGCCTTCTTGTCACTGACATCCTGCACCAAATGCATGGGTTCAAATACCATCAAAGCTTTGATCCCAGAAGTGAAAGTTGCTATTCCTACCAAAAGAAAACAGAATTGCCCCCATCACTCACCCGTTGTGTGTCACAAGGCACTGCCTCAAACCCAACTTCCGGAAAATATCCACCACTATTTCCATAGGTGTGTGGTCTGTCACGGTGAAAGGGCTCATGTCAAGTATGCTTCTAAGCTTCAAAGGCCGAGGGCTTTCTGCTGGAAGCGATGGGGTATGCTGGGCAAAACAGACCCTGGAACTGCCAACAATCCCTTCCTGCTTCTTCCTTGCACTTTCTTTAAGGGGAGAGAGGGGAAAAGAAAAAAAAAAGAGCAAGAAAATTTACATTTTGGTACTAAGATCATTTAGCGCAAAGTTCAGTCGACCGGGCTCTGATGCTGATATGCTGACATTGTTTCTACAGTCACTGCTTTATTCCTAGGATGTGTTTGTGCAGAAATCACAAAAGCTATGTATCATACAGCTTTAGCCATCCTTCAGCTACTGCCTTTCTCAATCCAACAGCAAAAATAAAACTTACTTGCTCTGGAGAGGTGGAAATACTGAAAAGCTAGCATGCAAGAAGCATGCAGCAGCTGAAGCAGTTGTCAAAAAGAAAGCTGATCTGATACTTCTTCTACAAGAACGACAAATAAATGGTTTCAAACCATCAGTGATTACAAACTCCTCATTTTTGATCTCCTTATGCAAATGTATTTAGGTTTCTGTGAACTTGATCTGTACCCTCTTCAGTGTTTGGCTACATGAGCAACTCTCCTTGTACCCCGAGCCAGCTCACTGAATGACTCCAAGACAAAGCTCTACGCACCATGCATTCTCTGCAACTGAAATAAGTTTTAGCCGGGGAAGTGTTTCATTAGAACAATATTTTGCTGTTCCTCCTTCTAGTCTTAGGTAAACACAAACTTAAAATCATACAATATCTGTAATACTTTTCAAGTTTAGGACATTTATATGCATCCTGCATGGTGTAGGAACACATTGTAAGACCACAGGCAAAAGTTTCACTTCAGGACTTGGTGTTGTGCTCCTAAAAACCTTTTTTTGCAACTTTCTGAAAGAAGACATTGCTTTTTCAAGCAATTGCTTTTTTCCCTAAAGAGATATTTGTCAATATACAGCCTTTCAAATTGTGAAAAAATACAAGTATTTTAAGATACAACTTCCATCACTGATTTTATGTACAAGTATTTCTTAAATAATAATTCTATTTCCCTTTGCTGGCGACTGTAATTTCAAAATCCACAATTCTTTTGCCAAGGCACAAAGCACAGCCCTAGTTATCACACAGTTTCTAACAGCCATCCAGAGACAGGGCCCAAACAGGGCATGCGTGCCTGGTGCCAAATTTCACAGCACACAGACAAACTACAGTAAGAAATGTAAAATATTTCACTCATCTCTCCACAGTACAATATTAGTTGTTGAAAAAAGAAAATCAACAAGAGAAAACAGCAAATAAAATACTCCCAAAGAGAAGCCTGATGCTCATTTACATTTTACAGTGACTTGGACAGTAACTCCGACTGAATCCTGCTCTTTCAAATGGGAATCACTCAATTTTGAAGACGGTTGAGGATTCTGAGGAAGGTTGAATGCCCTTGAGGAAAAGAACTCTCATCAAACACTACAAAACAAACAAAAATACTGGACTAGATGCCAGTCTGGCCTACAAGTCTTGTACACAAAGGCACAAAGATATTAACATTTTATTTTATGGTCTGCTATTGCACATAATCAATATCTTCAGTAAAGCAATAGACTACACAAAGTATCTGGACCTTGAACCTGAAATAAGGAGAAACACAGAGAGTAAGTTCTCTTTTAAGCTTTACAATAATTTCTATTAGAATATATAATCATAAAATATTGGGAGGTAATTACCTATTGCAATAGTTAAATCTCTTCTTAAAGCAAAGCCCACTAGTCTCTGCGACTCTTTTGACATAATAACAGGAAAACCATTATAGCTGGTTTCGTTGATCAAGTTCTCTATGTCTTCAACTGTCATATTATCCTGGGTTAAAACAGCTAACGGTGGGTCGCTTCTTCGAGGTCTCATAACGTCAGCAGCCAGTGTTGTGTGAGTAAACTCCTCCTTTGCATCCAAGAAGGGATATCCATTCAGTCGGATGTGTGCCTCATAGATGCCTTCCCTACCAAAGGCATCTCCTACCCACTTACTGGTCATGACTGCAGCCATTAAGGGCACAATATACTCCAGCCCTCCTGTTAGCTCAAAGACAATAACTACCAGGGACACAGTCATCCTTGTCACACCACCTGCAAGAAAAATGGCAGTCAGTAATGCTTCAGCGTCAAAGAATACTGAACTTGCATTTCCTGCCTTCCTGCTGAGAACTGCAAACATGACTTTGCCATTTACGTCATCTGACAAACATCACAAAAACAGAAGCATACAAGAAAAATGAACGTGGACTTAGGGAAAATTCCTGGAGGTCAGAAAGTAAAAGGGTTTGAAAAATATGTGCTATTCTTTCACGTAACTTAAGAATACAACTGCATACTTTTACAAGCCACTCCTGCGTTAAAAATACTGAGAAATTAACAAATCCAAACCTAGTAAGATAATAATTTAGAAGAAGAATGACACTAAGGAAGGAACAGATAACAATTCAACAGCTATACTGTCCAAAATATCATGAATATAATGCTGCTGTTGAATTATAAAAACTAGAGAACTGTAAGCTGGTGAAAACTTTCCTGAACAGAAGAAAAGAGTTACATTTCTCCTTTGCCAGCATGCAAAATGTTTGTGCTACAAACATTTCTGACACCATGCCTTCTTTCAAAGAAATCGTGTTCTTCTTTCAATACATTCAAAGTGCTTTTGGTTGAACCATTTAAAAAAAGAAAAAAATTCCCCCCAAAACAACAGAACAGCCTCTCCAAGAACCAGAGCCATTCCACCGCTGCGTGTGATAGCGCTTAAGCTAGGACAAGGCCTTCACGAAATCTCTCCTAGTTTAGGAGCGTAATCTTCTTCCAGTGAAGCAGGTTTTCAACAGTTTCTAAATCAGGCCTCATAACAGACCTGTAAGTGGACTCCCCAGATCGTTACGGGCTTCTCAAGTTTCTGTTTGGATTAACGAACTCCAAGAACATTTGTTGCTATTCATGTAGAAGTGCCAGCACATCGTGTCACCTCCTCGTAGCAACTTCAACATTTTTGACTCCGCTTTATACATTTCAACGTATACGACACCTATAATATGTAATTACTCCTATCGGTGCCAAAAAGAAAAAGCAAACTGCTATTTAAGTTACTCTCCTTCCCATCACATATTCAATTTCATATCATTCCTCAGATCATAAGGATCCAATAGCTTACACGAAGATATGTGACTGTATTCTTCTGAAGAAAGAGAAGTGCACATTGCAGGTGTTCCAACACAGCACATTTATACATATTGTTACTTTGGTAACACAAAGCAAAACAAAAATCAGATATTTGCTTTGTTACAGTTTAGTTACCTAAACAGGCAGCAGCACCAACCATGGCATAAAGACCAGGCGTAATACAGTCAGCTCCAACTTCACACCACTCCTTGAAAATGAACCAGTCGTGATGATAGTAAGCCAGCTGCTCCACTGCAATTCCTACAATCCTTCCTGCTATTGCTCCAATTGCCATACTGGGTATGAACAACCCAGATGGAACCTACAACAGAAATGGAATAACTGCTACCACGCTGATGGGAACGTATTTGTTGCGTATTTTAAAAAGAAATGCAAGTAGTCAGACCATCATTAAAGATACTGCAAGGTTAGGAAAACTTAATGCAAATTCTTAAGGCAAAAAAGCAGATTAACACTTTACTGTTAAAACAGCAACAACAACAACAACAAACACATGCCTATCGTAATTTTAGTTATTTGATCTGTTTTTCTGTTATTAACCCAAATAGGCTTCATAGCACTGCAATAAGATTTAACTAAACCACTCTGGTAGGACAAGTCTTGTTTAGCCCTGTAGCTGTAAAAGGAGCGAGGATTCAACAGAGACATTGCTGTTGTGCCCCTTCTCCTCCTTTCCAAAAAATAAACACCCAGAAATAAAATAAAACCAACAAACAGGAAGACAACAAATCCATACTGCATCTGAACATCTCATTAAACTGGAAATGCCCTTTGCTTCCCCTCATAGCAGTCGTTACTATCAGAAATGTATTCCACTGTGACCAAGGTACGAACCTCAACTACAATTTTTACTTTTTGTCTAAATACACCTTTGTCAAAATCATTTCATTTTAAAAAAATCATACCACTGGTGTCAAAGGAAAAGCCATTTAATTGTTTTTTCCACTCTAGAGCAGGGAAGTGTATGCATTATGCAGCTTGTAACTAGATTTTGCCACGGGATCCAGTATTTCCGATTCAATTTACATTATTATTATACTGACAACATATATAGTTGCAAAGAATTTCTAACAGGTAAACCAAGGACAAATAAATATTCCACATTTTATTTCAAAGCCATCTGCGTTAACTGTATTGAAAAGGTTGAATAATCCTTCATTCCCATCCAGAATTACCTAATATTTCAGTGCTGACAGCAGTAACCGTTCAATGCCATACTCTGCTACAAGTAAAATTGTGCACTGACATCACTGATGCCATCTCCTACAATTCATTGTGTGTCTGAAACCTTTTTAATTGTTAAGTACTTTTTTCTTTTGTTTTGCTGAGTGAAAATCATTCTGGGGGAACACTACAGTAACACCCTGAAAAATCTTTATTATAGACATAGAAGTTGTAGAATGTATCTTTGAAACTGCTGAGTTTCTAGTCTGCTATACTGAGTGTGCCACAGTAAATTCAGTCTCCAAATGGAGACTACGTTCAAATTCCTGTTAGCATGAATTGTTCATGCACCTAGCTGCTTCACTTCATCACATGTGGCTAATAAGTTAAAGGTCTATGCATGGGAAGTGCTGAGCCACGGCCTGAACCTCTGATTGATCACCTGAGGCGAGCCATGCGTCAGCCAGAGGAACACAGGTGAAGGCAGTTCAGCTGTGCTGCAGGAAAGGTTGGAGCCTGCTGCACCCCTCCTAGACCTATTTAAGAGCTGGCTACAAGTGGGGAAGGATCTCTTCTGGTGATTTGCTCTGCTGGTGTTTTGTGGGTGAGCCTGGGATAGGGGTAAGCTTTCTGTTTATTTTTTTTGTTATCTTAGTCTGCTTTGTTATACTCTCTTGTTTATTTTGTGATTATAACATCTTAATATTCATTGATTATACAGTTTAACTCTGATTGTGGTTTTACAGGTGAATTTTTTAGCATAAGCCTCTGACTCACATGTTACAAAGCAAAGAGTAATCTCACCACAGAAAGAGCAATGAAAAAAAAATCAGGTTTTACCTTGTCTCAACTTTGTTTTCCAGTGCATACAGTGCCCAACTCAAGTTATACTTCAGAGAAAATGATTTATACTGTGGCAAATGCATTGTCATTAAGACAAGCAAGGAATCAGGATATACATGCCAACTTCTCTAGCAATGCAGTTGCATGCCAGTCAGGTTTGAGACAAAGCTGTAATCTCATCCCGAAATGTTCATCCTTGGTGTTTATAAACAGTAACAAGTTTACTGAAAATAGAATCCTGCATACATACAATCCTTTTACTTCTGCAGCATAGCTGTGTTAAGGCCTGGAAGAAAGCATGTTGCCTTATCAGTCCCCTGTTCATGGCAGTAACAGCAGTGGGAATCACTGTATCCCACAGGCAGCTTAGTTGTTTTGCCAGTAATGTTTCCATCACATTGCGGTTGGTGAAGTTATGAGAGAAGGAACCAAAAACAGATAAGAAGCTCTGCCTTAGTGCTACTTTGTGAATTCTAATACACTCTTTGTGCTCCTGGGCTGACAACTTCATGAGAAAGCCAGATGCACATGAACAGAGGAATGCTGGGACACAATACAGGTGTTATATTGCTTAAATGGTAAGAGGTATCCTAATGCTTAGAACGACAAGAGTCCTAGATATAAGTGAAATACTGTACGACAGAATTCGAGAGTGATAACTGAAATTCTGTCTTATGGAAAGCTAACATTTAAAATATACCTAACAGATTTATCTTGCCCAGCAGCCAGTGATCAGCAGTGAAGTTTTTAGTTAAGAGATCTAAAACCATATACAGAGAATGAAATCTATACACAGAGCTGCTAGCTCTGGGCAGTAACAAAGAAAAATCATCACAGTAGACGATGTAGCCGTTGCATTCACACTTACCTTGATACCAAATGTGAAGACAGTCATGATAATTTTAAATATGAGTGCTAAACACAACTGCCATATAGCTGAATAGACTCCAGTGCCTGCTGGACGGTCAGGAATATCATCTACTATTTTGCTTGCGTTCATATCGTTTCTGTAGTCACAGAGGGAGGAGGACTCCAATGGCCCGCAGTCTGTGAAGAGCTCTTTAATAAGCTCACTGGTGTTTAGCCTCGTGTATGGATTGGGAAATGCAATGACAGCTGTTATTGCTGCAACAATGATGACCTCCAGGACAGGGTACTTCCCAAATTTTGTAGATTTGCGTCGACGACACCATGCAATGTTTGCTCGGATGAAAAATGCTCCCCAGAGCCCACCAAATACTCCCAAAAGAATGAAAGGTAGCAGTTCAAAAAGGTACCAAGGAGTGTGATATTCCACATAAAAAAGAACTAGGCGGCTGTTACCAAAGGGATTGATGGACCTTAAAACAAATGCAGCCACCAAAGCAGCAAAAAATGATCTCCACAAAGTTTTCAGTGGGAAATAGTAACTGACCTGCAAAAAGAAATACGTGAGAATTATTTGCAAGTCAATGAGAACAAATCCTGTGAAGAGTTAAAAAGTAAAGCTAGCAAGAAACATTTCTTGGTGAAAAGAGTTTGATGGCCCTTGTGGTCAGTTTTAATTATTCTTGACTTACTAATCACTGATGTATTCAATTGTGTTTAGCATCTGAAACATTGAAGAAAATAATGTTTAAAACTTCTTTCAGAGAACAGTCAAATAGGTTTCTAAAGTCTCCTATGAAACAAGGAAAGCAGCCCAACTATTATTCTTCTTAGACTGCATTTCTAGAGTGACAAACTGGTGCATCTCTCTCTGTACACTGTAATTATTAGCTGACTCAGCTGAACTCCAGCACAATTGACATTCATCTGAAGTAAATAAACTAATAAATAAAATCTTTCAAAGTTTGTTGGTAACAGAACTCAATTTCAAAATGCGAAATTAAATTCTCTTCCAGGTAGGACTCTACAACTTAATGGAGCCTGAGATTTTTCACACTAAAAGAGATTTTTAAGTACCCTTCCTTTAGTGCTGTCTCCTGACATACCTCCTCCAGACTGAACAGGACTCCACCAATTGGGGCACCAAAGGCTACAGACACTCCGGCTGCTGATGCAGCTGACAATACCTGGAAAAGAACCACGGTGAAGGTTTTTTGCACTCTGTGGTGTGTTTTAAAATGAAGAACAGACTCTCAGTACAGTTATCAACTCTTTCCCAGGTGAACTTTCTTCGTGAGGTCAAACGCCCTTTGCTGCCCTCACAACTGGAGACGGCTGTCAAAATGAGTCAAGAAGAGAGAAGGTAAGGAAAAATTAAATGGTTTCTTATGAGGTGGGAGAAAGTTTCCATGTTGGAGCCTACTTACCTTGTAGAACACTAGGGATTAATGTTGTTTATAAGATAAAAAAAAAACCTATAAAAAACCCAAATCTGAACACAAGGTAAGAGAACAAACATAATCTTTTAAAAACCAGTATTTTGGCATTTTTTACTAAGCACATGGACAATACATTCTAAAAAGGTCTTTACAAGAACTTACCTCTCGTTTTTTAGCTTCATTTGTGCTGTACTTTGGAAAGAGGTAGGAAAAAATATTCCCACAGCAGCAGGCAACATGGACCAAGGGACCTTCTTTTCCTAAACTCAAACCTGATGCTACAGCCAGGACTAAAGTGATGGTTTTTATCATCAAAGTCCACTTCCCCAGGTAACCTCTGATGATGAAGCCACTCAAAATAGTTTTTATCTGGAAGAAAACAAAATCGGTACTATATTCTACTTTGTTTGGTAAATACTTATTAGTAGTTTTAGACAAATAACTCCAAAAACAGCCCTTTCAAATGCATAACTGTCTCATGTTAAAAATATGTATTCTCAGATAGCAAACTGGTTGCCAGAGGATTTCCATTCACCAATAACTGTAAAATATAAGGTGACAGCATACATCGATATCATCATATTTAGTAAGAAATACGTCTGCAGGAGCTTATAAAACTGCGTTCATTAGTTCATTATGTAAATTCTAAGTAAAAGCCAGAAAACTCCTGAAGGAAAAATGCATCTGCTAACACTGTAACTCAAGGTCTTCTATTGTTGACTTACAACCCTTGTACCAATTTATCCCCTTTCAGTTTTTCCCCCTATTTCCTTGCTAAACATAAAATTAACAATGACTTAAACAGAGAAATGGGCCTTTTTCACTAAAAAGTACACGTCAATTTCCAAGGACATTACTTGGCCTAGAAGCGTTATGTCTTTAAAATGCAAAACACACCCATACATGACCTGGACAGGCTTAAGAGGTGGGCCCATGCCATCCTCATGAAGTTCAACAAGGCCACGTGTGAAGTCCTGCACCTGGGTCAGGGTAATCCCAAGCACAGATAGAGGTTGGGCGAAGAATGGCTTGAGAGGAGCCCTGGGCAGAAGGATTTGGAAGTATTGATCAGAGATTCAATACGAGCCAGCAGTGTGCGCTTGCTGCCCAGAAGGCCAACCACATCCTGGGTTGCATCAAGAGAAGTGTGACCAGCAGGTCCAGGGAGGTGGTTCTGTCTGTCTACACTGGTCTTGTGAGACCCCACCTAGAGTATTCTGTCCAGTTGTGGAGTCCCCAACACAAGAAGGATGTGGACCTGTTGGAGCAGGTCCAAAGGAGGGCTACTAACATGATCAGAGGGCTGGAGCACCTCTGCTATGGGGACAGGCTGCAGAAGTAAAAGCTTTGAGGAGACCTCATAGCAGCTTCCTGGTATCTGAAGGGGTCTTCAGGATAACTTGGGAGGACTTTTTATAAGGTCAGGTAGTGAAAGGACGAGGGGAACTGGCTTTAAATTAGAAGATGGCAGATTTAGATTACATATTAGCAAGGAATTCTTTACTGTGAGGAGGTGAGACACTGGGACTGGTTGCCCAAGAAGGCTGTGGATGCCCCCTCCCAGGAAGCATTCAAGGCCAGGCTGGATGGGGCTGTGAGCAACCCGGTCTAGTGGCAGGTGTCCTTGCCTATAGACGGTGGGGGTGGAACTAGATGATCTTAAAGGTCCCTTCCAACTCAAACCATCCTGTGATTCTATACAGAAAATAACACAGTTACCAAAACAAAGAACAGTGCGTGTATAAATGGGATTACACAAAACAGTGGCCAGCTGTTTCTTGAAACTGAAGGTTAGCTAAGTTTGGAGATCAATTTGGGATGAAATTTTATGTAGAGTAATGGCATCAAACTACTCCAGGCTTAATATAAAGGCAAGATTTGTCCTTCCATTTCCACAGTACAAATACATGAAGAAATATTTGCAGACTGATGGGAAAAGCGTGACTGTCCAAAATTTTCTTCTGTCCCCCCCACTTCTCATCCCATTCTGTGTACAGCTGCAGAGAGCAAATGTAGAAAGAATGAGTTTCTAGGGTTATTTAATGAGTTTCCCTGTTAGCTGATGGTCTGATTGTCCATGCAAATTTAGAAGACTAAAGTGAGTGCAGTAGAACATCAATTGCTGTCTCTTAAGACCCGTATTCCATTAATGAACTCCTATTCTCTTATTACTGCAGGGCATGGATTAGAGATGTGGAGGAAAACCTATGAACTCAATACTTTCAGAGCTCTTTTTTCAGCAACAGTTAGTAAGATTACTTCATTTAAATTTCAATATTGGAAGTATTTCACATGGGCCACCATCTTGCTTCTTCTTCTGGTCCTGTAGGGCAGCAGGAATTTCCACATTCATATGAAACATCTATAATGTAATTATTAATTAGAGCTCACCTCAGGTATCCCCGAGCCACAGGCATATGGAGCAAACACCTTCACCAGACAAACCGCTAAGAAGGCAAAGCTCAAAGCCCAGAAAATGTACATTATGTAGTTCATTATGTATGAACCTGGACCCTAAAGACAAAAAGAAAAATCCAGAAATGTAAGAATACAGATCTGGTGTAGGAACAAAGTCACTGTTTAAATCAGCAGAGATTTGCCTACTTTTCTGTAGTCAGTAGAGCTGTTGAGCAGTGATTCCACAGAACAAGTATGTACTTACTTCTGCTTGCCCAATTATTAGTTCTGCCCAAGTTTTCCATTGAGGACATTTATCTCTCTCTTCAAACGTGGTCTCATTTGAACCCCAGCAACATTGTTCATGGTTAAACCACAAAGCACTAAGGCAAATGCCTTCCTTCAAGTCAGTCATCCAGTCAGCAGCAATGTCAATTAATCCTGCCAGCGCCCCTGTTGTAGAAACAGTTAGACATTAATTCATGTAAACTGAAATTACAAGATATCTGAAGAAAGAAACGTTTAAAACATCACTGATTTCCAGAACAACATTATATCAGCAATACAGCGAGATTAGTATTATCTAATCTAGTATCTAATAATATAAGATAATAAAAACAATCTAATAATAACTAGATAAGAATCTAATATCTTGCTTATGTCTCAGGATAATCACAGAATTGCACAGCTGCAGGATGGCTGCAGGGGTAGGGCCCTGTGGGTCTATCTGCTCCAACCCCAGCTCCAGCAGGGCCACCCAGAGCAGTCTCTCTTCACAGGGAGGCATTCCAGTTCCTTCCCCATCTCTATGGCCTTCTGCTGGACTCCTTCCAGCATGCCCAGCTGTCATATTTGGGGGGTCCAGAAGAAATAATGTATCTTCCCCTCCCTTTTCCTTTTCTCTCTTCTTTTACCCAAGCTATACTTCTCCAGTGGTCCACTACAACAGATAAGTTAAGAGTCAAAAGAGGACTCTCATTGTTTTCTGACAAAAACCATAAAGCTCCTTCTGACAAACAACTGGTCAGGCTTCAAAGGACTCCTTAGCTATTAGAGTACAGTTTGTACAGAACAAGATATTTTAAACAAATAATTCTTACCATGCCAACAATAGTGTTAGAACATCATAAGTAAATACCATATAAATGTCTAAGGGTGAATGAACATGTAAAATTCCTACTGCAGGTAATAAGCAGTAAAGAAAAAAGTAGCTCTCCAACTCAAAGCTTAAGAGGGATTCTGTGTGGCAACTATATGCTGAAAACCTACTGAAGAGCCCTCAAAAAGGTATTAGGTAGGAAATTGCTTCTAAGGGTTCTTTAAGAAGTATTTAACAACCTTATTTAAAGGAAAGAAAAAAACAAAACACTTCCATGTGGCAACAGTATATTGAAAAAATTTGAAGTCATCTCTTTTTGTGAGCCTGTACAACTGTTAATTAGCTGTACTTTCCTATTTTAAGGTATTAATCACTACCAGAAATAGCCGTCAAGTGTCAGCCCCTGAGCTTACTTGTGTAAAATCACAGAACGGCCAGAGTTGGAAGGGACCTCAAGGAAGATGAATCTCCAACCCCCTGCCACATGCAGGGCCACCAACCTCCCCATTTCATACCAGCCCAGGCTGCCCAGGGCCCCATCCAACCTGGCCTTGAACACCTCCAGGGATGGACGGGGCATCCACAGCCTCTCTGGGCAGCTGTTCCAGCACCAGTCTGAGTTCCAGAAACATTTTCTCCTGATTTACTCATCTATATTTACTAGTTTCCAGAGACCCTCAGTTTGAGATTCTGGGCAAAACAAATTCTAACACAATGTTTCAGTAGAATTTAAATTGTATCATCTGAAATACAAACATTAAGACTTCTCCATGACTGAAATCAAGGCTATACTACTTTAGACTCACTGGACACATACAGGAGAAAACAACTGAGACTGAAAAAAACTGAGGAATGTCCATGGACAGAATTTGCTAGCTTTGGTGCACAGAAGCACAGTAGTCATTTTAATATGCACTGCAGCTTTGGAGCAGGAGTAAAAGAAAAAAGAAAGACAAGACCTAGGCCACACAAAACCACAGCACTTTGTCACCCAGATTTACATAAGCAATTTCCAATAATTATACACTCCCAGTTTGTATATTCAGAGGTATAAACACACTTTGCATATACATTAACCTATGTGTGATTTGTGAAAGTGGTTACATATGTATGCTAAGAAGTAATTATATACTTACTATGCCTTCTTAATAAGTGTATCCATGTTATGCAATATGATCAAATCCTCCTAGGATTTAATCTAACAGTTCTGTTTGAAAACAACTGGGCAAAAAGTTTGCAGCCTCTTCCTCCTGCACATTTTGGTCACTCCAAACCACGACGATGGAAAGCAGCGTGGCAACACAGTGAGGCCACAAACTAGCAAACAATCTTAGCTGTAGAACTCACCCCTAAAATAAATTCAGTGGAAAAAGGTTTTGTTTCCTATTTCATTAGTAAATCCTTCCTGTAAAATGCTTTTACCTATAAATCAAGACAGCCACTGTTTTCTTTCCCTCATGAAATTAAAGAGCAAGCCTCAGCCAGCTTTTGACAAAGTTGGTAGATAACACACAAAGGAAGAGTAAAATAAAGAAATACTTTTTGTTTTTTAATTACCTGATGCCAAGCCAGTAAGTGTGACTACAAGCCATCCTGACCATGCATCATACAAACTCTTTGTCATCTCCCATGCTGATTCCTTCTTCTTGCTGTTAATCTGCAGAGAGAAATCATTACACTTAGTTGTGGGTTTTTTTCCCAATAATGTGAGAAAACAAGAAGTATAAATAAGTTATGCATCTAGCTGAAAGTTGTCTTTAGCTTGTTGTTACGATTATCCAAATGTCTTAGGATTTTTCATACTGTTAAGGAAGAGACAAAGTACGTGCCACAAACAAAGGGAGTGAGAAAGAAAAATATACAATAAAAATAAGAAGAAAGCAGAATAGTAGGCAAGGAAATCCAGACAAGAATTACCATCCCTAAAAGAAATGCATTTATTTTCAGAATCTCCCCCCTCAAATCAGCTTTCTGCAGCAGCACGTCTTTCAAAATACATCCTGCCCTCTCTTACATCCCTGGTTGCAGGGCTACACATTCTCCTGTCATTCAGGGCATATTTATAAATTTCCTAGTAGTTCTGTAACTGTAAATCCTGTAAACTGTAAATTCTGTCCAACTTGTCTGGTCTCAGATGTTAAAACAAGTAATAGCTGTGAGACTTCACATCATCTATTCCCAGATGTGATCTGTGTCGCCATGATTTGGTGACTCCTATCATTCTATCCCCTTGCATATCCACTAGATATTAACAAACGCATCTGTGGCACAAACACATTTAGAAATGAAATTATGGAGTAAAGCATTGCACAGAAAGCACCTTACTTCAAAAAAAAAACCAAAAAACATTCAATCACAGTACATGTGTGCACAGATCCATTGCCCAAGGATCTTCCACTCCCCCAGAAAAACTACAGACAGTGGAAGTGCAGATGCTTTGCTTTTTGGACTGGTGTTAAGATTTTTTTTTCAATTACATCGGAGTAAAAACACTGCATTCACCCTACATTTGCTTCCAGAAAGCTAAAAATGGATGTCCTCAAAGAAAGCAGAATAACCACAGAGTATTGAATGCGAAAAAGTCTCTTTCCTGACTCCTCCCTGCAATTATGACTCATTTTTAACTATTCATTTTGATCAGCTAAAAATATTTCAGGAGAGATTTCATCTCCAAATTTAGTTTTGCTTTTCGGGCAATTTAATGTAAGCATTCCAAAAGTTTTGCAGTCAGGCTCCAAACAGTGTATTTCTTCCCAAAGATTACTAAACAAGTCTGTTAAATGACTGATGCCATCTTGTCCAACAGTAATACAGCCAGAGCCCAGTTCATGAAAGAACTCGTAGCAGAGAACACTGAGGAAGGTGAACAGCCTCAACTTAGAAGACTTGATAAAGAAATGAAGTTTGGGGACGGGAGGGTGGAAAGAATATCCCCTATATTGGGTCTACCTTTTTTTGTTAAACATATACATGCTCGTAAGTGCTTTTAGATATGAGAATTTTCACTTTTCACAGTCAAAACAACCCCAGCACTACACAGCAGTAGCACAGACACACTTGTACAGTACAGGTATCACCACAAGCACTGTCAGACTACTGCAAATTCGTGTATGGTGGAAAACAGCCTTAAGTATACAACAACTGCAAGCAAAACAGTACTGTGAAACTGTGCTAGGGAATGAGACGTGGAGAGGAGGGAGGCAGAGCACGACTATTCCCACTCAGTTAAATTACTGCTTCCTTTTCGAGTCACAATGCTGTTGCAAGACTGCAGGGATCAGTGAATCAGTGCTTTATTTACAGTACGATGGTCGTTCCAGTTGGTATACATACTTACAAATGTAAAGTCTGCCTATATTTATATCCATTACTAACCCAGACCTCAACTCTAGCACCCAAATAAACATGTCTTCCAAGTACTGTTATTGATCTCATGTACCCGTCTGTGCCTTTCTCTGTCTTTGCACTTCTCTCGAACCCAGTCAATGGTATGGAAGTCATCGTACGTTCCTACTCCAGGAATTGGTTCATCCAGAAGATCCAGTAAATGTGTTGAACTGTTGATGCTTCCTCCATTTGTCATTGTATAATGAGTCCCTGTGGCAGAGGAAAGACAAAAATTCTGTAATAAACTGGAGTACTGTAATGTTCAAGATACGACGTACAAAATTGCTGTGCAAGTAATTAACACACTTCCTGTAATACGTGTGTGCTATTTCATTTAGTTGTTGTGGGGTTTTTTTGGTCATTCAACTGTAGGTTAAATTTTCCCATTAGCAACTTCATCTTTCATGTCGTTTAAATAGAAATTAATGTATCACAGTCAAATTATTGTTCTACTTTGTGTGCAGACTCCTGAGAAATTTCAGTAGAACCAGCTGAAAAAACGAGTGGCTCTGACACGTTTAACTTGAAATTTATTTCTGTTTATGAACTACTGGAGGAAAAATTGACTAAGGGAACAAAATCAGATAGCAGATGAAGTTGATAGCGCCTCTAGTTGCTAGTTATTTCTCCATATTCATACTGTTGTTCATCACTCTCCTACACGTCTGAATTAAACTTAAGTATTATCAACAGATCATGTGAATGCAGCTAGAAAATGAGAGCAAGTCAAGCAAATAGGTTGTTTTTTTTTTTTTCCTCATTCCAGGCAACTCACAGAACAGACCTCAGCCATGAAAAGTTGAAAATTCTGTAAATAGAAAATGTCTTCTGCCAATTTATCATCCTAATTCCTTTACAGCCAGCTTGCACAGCAAAACCCCCCAGTAGTATTTCTTTCAGTGACCAGACTAAAAAGAGCATGAGCACTGTAGAGAATTTTTCCTTCCTCCAAAGAGGACCAAAAGCTTTTGTCTTTTTAAGCTTACATATGTCAGCATTTCTGCAGTATCTTTTGGTATACTGCAGATGGTATGGTATATTTTGAGTTCCTGGGTACGTTTACAGACTCCAAGTATAATTTTCTTCTGGATATCTGTGTGAACATCGCATGGCTTTCATTCCCCCACCCTGAGTGCTTCCACAGCAGGAAATGCTATAAGGAGAACATTTATATTGAGGTTAAAACAGACAACAATGACTTAAAGAGTGGTTACTCTCACGTGTTTGACCACAAACAAAATCATTTGGCCAATGCAAACGGTACACCACAATAATGTCTATTCTTAAAGATGAAATCACAAGTTGGCCAGCGCTACTGTCAGCTCAGATGGGCTCAGCCTCTTGGTGGCATTAGGATTTTTCAACACATCAAAAAAATCTTCCAAGACCCAACCTGGAAACTGTTTTTAAAGGTACTGTTTCCTGGGTAATCAAACAGTGCACAATAGACTTTTATGAGGTTCTGAACCATGTGCTTGCTTATCCAAACAATTACCCAACATTGTCTATAGAAGAAATGTACACAGCTTCCACGCAGACCGGAACCTGGACATGAATAGGTTCAAGAGGGTGGCTGGCAAGCCAGAGACCAGAACTTTATCATGAATTCTAAGACCCCCTACGTATGCCATACAGCATATGATCTGCATCTTCTGAATGCATATCACAAAATACTCAGCTTGCATCAGCTTGGAGTATTTTCTGAAATGAAACATCTCTCAGGACACAGCAATGCAACAAGGCTGAACCAATCTTGTCCACCCCATTTCTACCTCCCACTTTTGGGAGTGGAGAACTTCCACTCTCACCCCTGGATCAGCTCTGTCACACCATGAGTCTGCACAAAAAAACAACCTAAAACGCTGATGCAACTGAGCAGCAAAAGCATACTCTGCCTTTACACAGACCTAGAGTCAAGGTACTGTGCTTTCAGCCAAGAACAGAGAGAGAGAAGAGATGGGGAATGGTGAACAGGCTCACTCTTCCACAGCAGCAAACTATCAGACCAGTTACACCGAAATACACGAACGGATCCTTGGGGTCTTGTTAAATTTTAATTATGTCTTTCTGCTGGAAACAATTCAGAACTCCTCCATCAATATTAATATCCAGCCAGTATACAGCAATATCTGTTTCACAGAGCCCAAAATCCCCAAAGATGACTGTTTAAAAAGGTTTCAGGAGTGTGAACACAATAGATAAACAGTGTCAATAGATTCAGGTTGGATATAAGGATTTTTGTCTTTCACAGTGAGTGTTGAGGCACTGGAACAGGTTGCTCAGTGATGAGGTGAGGCTAGATAAAGCCCTGGGCAGCCTGATGTAGCTGTGCTGATCCTGTGCATTGCAGGGGAGTTGGAATACACGGCCTTCAGAGGTCCCTTCCAACACTGGGAATTCCATGATAATGGAACCAGTGTCAGAGCAAGTACAGGACTCAATTTCTCCAAGGTGTTTCTCTATAATCTACCGAATGCTAACACCCACAATAAGAATTCACTAGTTTGCTGCAGCTCACACAACCCTTGCTCCAGAAGATGCACAATTACACAGTACTCTGCTCAGCTGCAGTCCGCCTGGCTGACATCCATGCAATGTGTTCTATTTGTGTTACTTTCAGCAGTGAGAAAGGAGGGAAAAAAAATGCACTGCTGTGAGTGAAAATGAAGCTCATTAGTTTACACCAGAAGCAGGAATAAGCCCTCCTTGACATGCCCATACAAACCTGCTGAGTGCTAAAATCAGCAGGGGCTGCATCTTTCCAGAAGCCAGATACTAATCCAAGGCTTTGGTTCACCCGTGTCCTTGGGCATTAGGCAGCAAGGGGAATGGAGGCAGGGAAGAGTCCTGAGTGCAATGTACACCATAAGGATTGTTTACACTCATTACAAAGAAGATCTGTATGCACAAGGTACGTCGCAGTGCCTGAGCTGCTTTCTGTATCGGTATTCAGACTTCAAAATAGAAGGCTTTCAGTGAAAGGAGAAAAAAAAAGAAACTACTGGCAATTTATTTAAATTTGTCAGTAATCACTCAAGAAAAGGCATTAAGCATTATTGTCTTTTCCACACCAGAAAATAACTACTAAATTCCATGATGAGAAGCACAGTATGCTCCGCTGGGTGAAACACCGGCTGGATGGCCAGGCCCAAAGAGTCGTGGTGAGTGGAGTTAAATCCAGTTGGTGGCCGGTCATGAGTGGTGTCCCCCAGGGCTTGGTGCTGGGGCTGCTTCTATTTAACATCTTTATTAACCATCTTGATGTGGGGATTGAGTGCTCTCTCAGTAAATTCACAGATTACACCAAGTTGGGAGGGAGTGTTGATCTGCCTGAGGGGAGAAAGGCACCACAGAGGGACCTGGATAAACCAGATCAATGGGCCAAGGTAAACTGTGTGAGTTTCAACAGTGTCAAGTGTCAGGTCCTGCCTTTTGGCCACAACACCCCTAGGCAACCCTACAGGCTTCGGGAAGAATAGCTGGAAAGCTGCCTGATGGAAAGGGACCTTGTTGTACTGCTGGACAGTGGGCTGAATATGAGCCAGCAGTGTGCCCAGGTGGCCAAGAAAGCCAAAGGCATCCTGGCTTGGATCAGGAATGGAGTGGTGAGCAGGACCAGGGAAGTCATCCTGCCCTGTACTCAGCACTGGTGAGGCCTCACCTCGAGTGCTGTGTTCAGTTTTGGGCATCTCAGTACAGAAAGGACACAGAGGTGCTGGAGCAGGTCCAGAGAAGGGCAACAGGGCTGGTGAACAGCTTGGAGAATATGGCCTGTGAGGAGAGAGTGAAGGAACTGGGGCTGTTCAGTCTGGGGAAGAGGAGGCTGAGGGGAGACATTATTGCTCTCTTCCAATATCTGAAGGGTGATTAGAGGGAAGGTGGGGTTGGTCTCTTCTCACTGGTGACAGCTTGAGTTCCAGGGGAGGTTTAGGTTGGATATCAGGAAACACTCCTTTACAGAAAGGGTTGTTAAGCACTGCAATAGGCTCCCCAGGGAGGTGGTTGAGTCCCCATCCCTGGATGTGTTTAAGAACCGTTTGGATGTGGTGCTCAGGGACATGATTCAGCAGAGGGCTGTTAGAGTTGGGGTAGCATGGTTTGGTTGTGGTTGGACTTGATGATCTTTAAGGTCTTTTCCAACCTGAGCAAGTCTACGATTCTATGCCAGAGTGTATCATTCATTACCACTGATAACCAATGACCATTAAGTCTCTGTAAACAAGTAATACTTTACCCATTGCACAGTTAACAAATTTTCAGCCTCTTTAGGTTGATTTCCTAAATTGCATCAAATCACCTGTTTCACCAGGTACAAACTGCTCTCTGCTTTACAACCAGTATTCATACAAAATGACTACAATATAGCACCTAAAGAAAAAAAATCAGCTATAAATCTAAAATACCAGGAAATCAGGAAAACTCTGAACAAGAACAGGGAAAATACTCAAAATGCTTTATAAAGTGGGGAGCAATAATCCTCTCCTCTCATTCCTTCTGGGAGAAAAAAAAAATCTAGTTTAAAAAAATCTTTAAAAAGTAGGAGCTAGGAAAGTTGTACGGGGGCACCTCAGAGTGAAGCAGAGAGTTCTGTATACCTGTATGCACTGCAAGCACAGGAGAATCTGAGAAAAAAGTAAGGTGGGAAAATAGTGCTCCTTATGTAGAACATGTTAAAAAATACAAATAGCTTTAGCTTTGTATGGGAACTGCTGAGTCAGTACCCATACCTGAACCTCTGATTGATCACCTGAGGTGAGCACTGAGTCAGCCAGAGGAGCACAGCTGAAGGCAATTCACCTGTGCTGCAGGAAGGGGTGGAGCCTGGCTGCACCTCTCCTGTTTAAGAGCTGGCTACCAGTGGGGAAGGATTTTTTCTAAAGATTGCCTCTGCTGGTGTTTTGTGAGTGAGCTCAGCATAGGGGTAAGCCTTCTATTTATTCTCTTTTGTTATTATAGTCTGCTTTGCCTAACTGTCTTCTTTATTTTGCAATTATAACATCCTGGTATTCTTTGATTACACAAGCTTTTACTTCAGGTACAAGAATCAGTTCTCATTTCTTAGAAACAGGAGGAGCAAAAAAGCTTTATTATTAGAGATTGCTTTTGTCTTGAATTACGCAGAGAGTACAGCCCATGTTGTAACAAATAGTGACTTTAGATGCGTGACTTTAGGTGCACAAGTGAAGCATTATAGGGATCCTTATGCAGTTCATTTTACTGATTAAAAATGAGATGGACAACACAGGAAGGAGAAAAAAAAACATGAAGATATGTGAAGTTCTGTGCAGCAAACATTAGAAAAGGAAAACAAAGTAGCATCTAAGATAACAAAGTCAAGGTAACCAAAATCTAGATAATCAGATTTCTAAATGCTGCCACTTGTACGTAAAGAGCTACTTAGATATTCTTTTGGTAGGGAGAGACAGGATGCAACAAAAACAGGAATCGTGCTAATACGATTATTTCAAGTCAGGACATGCTCAGGAGCATAACATTGATTTCCTCATTGGCTTTCCAGACACCAGAACACAGCAAAGATTTCCCCACAGCTCATGGCATGCTGTGAGCTGTGGGGTATTGTGACCCCCCGCTTCCATGCAGTGGTGATTGGACCTTCAGTGCACAGCCAATGAAGTTTATTGTGAGTCGTTTTGTCTGACAGAAAGATTAGTAAAACGATGTAATTCAGTATGCTGCTCTTCATGTGCATGTTTTAATATCTTAAAAAGGCTAGCAGCTCAATTGCGAATTATTAACAGCATAGCATTTCATTCATCTGGATTAAGGATTTCCAAAATCAAAAACGTGTTTAGGTATACATAACAAATACAAGTGGGTTAACAACCCCCAAGATTGCTGGAATTCCAGTTTTACTACTGACAGCCTGGCTGCTAGGAATGCACTGCTATTGTTCACGTTTCAAACATTTAAAGGATGGTGAAGTGAATGTTTATTTAGGAGGGGGGAAAAAGGGAAAAATAAAAGGGGATGGAAATCTAACATGTGCATGAATGGCTGGGAGATCAGGGGAGGTTTAGGTTGGATATTAGGAGGAAGTTTTTCACACAGAGGGTGGTGATGCTCTGGAACAGGCTGCCCAAGGAGGCTGTGGATGCCCCATCCCTGCAGGCATTTAAGGCCAGGCTGGATGTGGCTCTGGGCAGCCTGGTCTGCTGGTTGGCGACCCTGCAAGTAGCAGGGGGTTGGAACTAAATGAGCATTGTGAATCTTTTCAACCCAGGCCATTCTATCATTCCATATGTTGTTACTTTTTTTCATCGTCTCCCATTTACTACTTGCCCTTCAAGGAAAAGATCAACAACTAATCAATATACATTCTAAGAATCTTCATATTTTATCTTTCATGGCATATTTGCACTAAGAAAACAAAACTATCTTCCTAATGAAATCAATGGTTCAGATGTAATCATAACTTACATTTCACTTCATCAAATGTTAGTAAAGTCTGTTAATTAAATCTTCAAGTCCTCTAATGAGTTAAACATTCATTTCACCACGGTAGAGGCGCAGCGCTGTGGGCTGAGCCGCTGCAATCTATTAGTGCAACAAATACTTTGCTGTTACAAAGCAGTTTTGCAAGACATGAACGTTACTCTGCAGGACTTAAGTACTGTCAGGATGTGAATAAAGGAAAAAATTCCACATGCTTGAACAACTAGGCTTGTTCTCTGTAAATATCTGCCCATTTTCTCCTAGCTTCTTACTCAACACTCAGAGATAAGCAAGGAAAAACACCTTGGTAGTGGTCCATTCCAGATTCTAAGATAATATAAAAAAGGTTTAAGTTCCTGGTTTTATTGTTGGCATTTTAAGCTTTGTTTTGGCAGCTAAATGACAGTAACAAGAATTACTGTGTTACTATAGAATAGCAGGAAGTACAAGCAGGTTTTAATGTAATCTGTTGCACACACTGTAAGGTGTGGAGAATCAATTTTCTTTTGAGTCACGTGCACTTGACAAATTTAGATTTTCAAGAATTATGGCCATAATGACGTTATGGAGTTCTGTTTGGTTTTCCTCTAAGTTGGCCACAGCAAATAGAAGAAGAGCACCAGTGAGGTTGAAAAACTGTATTGGAATATTAGAAATGCAAGCCTTAAGAAAATTCAATGAAGCTGCAAGAAGTGACATGTCACAAGGGGCAGATCTCTTGCTGGCACTGAGGCGTGAACACTTGGTGTGGCCCCAGCTGTTTTCATTACAGAATTTGTAGACTATTTGGCAGCTAGGTGCTATTAAGATGCCAGATGACATTTCAACAGACATCAAACTACAATCTGCAGAGGTTCGATGTGTGATGACGTGCTCTGCAGTTTGAATTGAATTTGAAGGCATAACTGTAAGTCAGCCTTACTGCAATTTCTCCCCACTACAATGCCAAACATTTCGGAAACGCGTTCCGCTGGAAATGCGCAGTAAGGAACAAAAGGCAACAGAAGAGGATTTCTCTCCGCACTGCTAACCCCGGCTTGCTGCTAATCGGCTTCCTGGCCAAGCAACAGCGTGAGGAACGGCCACAGGCTCCGGTTCCGTAAGAGCTCAGCACCGTCTGCGCAACCCGCGGCGAGTCGAGCTTACGAGCACGCAGGGCAGCCTGAGAGGCAAAGACGAGCGCTGCGTTTCGGCTGCCGGAGGGCCCGGGACAGACGACTCGACGCGCTCCCGCCGCTGCGGCCGCAGCTCCGCTCTGCGCGACGAGATGGCCGTGCCGAGCGGCCGAACGCGGGGCCGCGCCCTCCGTGCAGCGCCGGCTCCCGCTGGACCAAGTGCCTCCCCCGGCAGCGACCGGAACCCGCCGCGCTCAGCCTAGGGCCCCGTACCTCTTTTATGCAGCTCCCGGAGCGGAATGCCGTCTCCTCCGCCATCGTAGGGCAAGTACGGGTCGGAAGAAGCGTCCATGGAGGCGAGGAGCTGCTCCCGCCCGCCGACGGAAGGGCCGCCCGTGCGCTCAGCGCGGCCCCGCCGCCATGTCGGCCGAGCCCAGCCTACCGCCGCCGCCTCGGCGCAGCGGCCGGCCGAGCCCCGCCCGCCTGACGTCAGCGAGAAGCGCCGCCGCCGCCGCCCGTTACCTGAGGCCGCAGGTGCTGCACGCGGCGGGACGCTTCCCGCCGCTCGGGAGGAGCGCGGCTCCAGCACTACTGTCCCACTGGTAGCACCGCTGGTACACGGGAGACCCCAGACTTGTCAGAGACAAGGCTCCTCTCGACTCTATGCTGATCTAAAAACGCAAGACATCTTTGCGCTGCTCAGCTCCGTACCTCAACAGTAACTAGGAGTCAGTAATCCTATTAACAGGGCTCTAATAAAAAGTCATTCGCAGCAGGAAAACTACGGCAACAGCGTTTGTAATCTGAAAAAAGAACCCTTACAGAACGAGCTGCCAGTGCATTTACGGTATGTTGGTTGCAGTTAAACTCCACGTCGGAGAAAATATGAAATAAGGGTTACAAATAACTCATTTGATGTCTGGAAGATTATTGCTACCAAAGGTCTCTGTACTGACAACAAGAACACACTACAGCAGAGCAACAGCCAGCCTGTGAACCTGAGCTTGTTCACTGCCCTGAGGCACAGGCAGTACTTCTACACAAGTCTATAATTCAGACTAAATTGCTAAGGACAGAAGGTGCAGCCAGCTGGAAGTTGTATCTGATAAACCTTAGATATAGGGGAAAATAATGACCAAATCTTCAATGTAAAACTGATGCAACTTTGTGCTTGCTTCAAAATTTTTTTAGACCCTATCTAATACGAACTTGAAAAAGCTCTTCCAAGGTCTCTGCTAGTAGATTAGCTGCCAAATACAGTTCTCTGTGCAGTGTTCAAGCAGAAGAGTCATTTTCCCTTCTTGGTTCCCAGCAGCCGGTGTTCTCATTGTTTCTAACCACTACCATGGCTGTTATTCCATCCCCTACACCACAATGTCAGTGTGACTTATACAAAAGATTTTGGTGACTGCTGTCATTTTCTTCCGTATTACTCAAAACAAATGCTCCTTCAACAGCTGAAAGATAATATTACTTTGAAAATGCTAGACAAGAGCTATCTTGCAAAACGGCTACTATTCCAGTCATTTTGAAATTAATTTAATCCATATATATCAATTCACAGACACAAATGAAAGCATCCACTAACAGTACCTAAATACACCAAGTGTCCTTAACTCTACGGTTTCCCATTCTTTTTCCTTCCTACTTCATTCTCCTCCCTTGTTTCTGATTTCCTCTTTCATTCACCCTTTTCTCAATTTATGTGACAAATCTAGCCCAGATCAAATCACTGCCATCTTGATGTCTCCTCTTACCTAACTTGTCTCAGTATGTTGATCCTGCAGCCCCCTCAGTCTGTGTTCATTCTGTACAAAACCCCGAAGCTTTCTTATCTGGGTCATACAATGACAGCAGGAGGAAAACTAAACACAACACAAGAAGGACAAACTTTCCGTTTAATGGTAAGACGTGCCTTCTCCCAGTTCCCAGACAGATCCAGGGTAAAATAACTTAAAGGTACGATCTCAAGGAAGGAAAAATAGAAAGAAAAGGTTCAGTTGCATACACTTTCAAATCAGACAGTCATTTCTGTATTTCTTTTTTTCTCCAAATTGCAGAGACCCAAACTTATTTCATTCATTATGAAACCGGCGCTCTATCACAACAGTATTCATAGATAGATACATAGATAGATACATGGATAGATAGATACAGTCTATCACAACAAAAGGCTGCCCAGCTCTGTATCAAGCCACAGTACACAAGACTCTTATTGCTTCCATTGCCACCTCATCAAAAGCCTCAATGAGAGACAAACCAGGGCAGGAACATTTGATGCTAAACGTAATGCAAATGTAAACTAATTTGTAACATCTCCTGCTATGTTCTTAAAGGCAGGTGGTGCTTCAACAAAACAGGAGCCAAGGAAGCCCGGAGGAATGTGTTTAATGGTAATACATTCCAGGTTTTATTCTATTTGCATTTTATTACACAGAAAGAAAATCGCGTGTCTTCCTAGTTTGACTTGGGTTTTTTCATTTTTATTTGTTTCCTACGAATTTGCTGGGTGAAAAGACTGCAAGCAGAATTCAATAACAAAGAACACTTTATTCCACGATTGAGCCGAACAGGCTTGCTGCTTCATTGGCCAATCACAGGTATCTGAATTACCTTTTACAGCCTGGTATAATATCCAGTTGTGCTTTTTGTCACTGGTCAGACACAGAAGCCAATTGCAGTCAAACCCAAAGAGCAAACAATGCAGTAAAACAGGTCATACAGCTGCAACACATTGTGTAATGAAATCTAATACTGACTCCCCTCTTAGGACAGCTGAACTTCACTGCATGGCAGTGAAATACGAGCAAAGGCTCCCCGCTGCCAGACAAAATGTTACAGTAGAAGAAAGAAACAGATTTTAAAAAGGTCAAATAAGGAAGACACGGTGCAGCATTAACATGTAACACCAAAAATAAAACATACAAAAAATAGGCCTTCAGTCCCTAAAAACTACTTTGACATCTCCACCCAAAATACAAGACTGCTCTCCTCAGGTTTCTTTATGCTTCTTTCCGTGTTTGTCCATCACATCGTTCATCATCTATGCCCAGTGACTGTGGAAGAAAACCTTTGTGATCAGACTACATAGAGCTATCAGCCATGAGACTTGTATTTTTGTTTGTTCTGTTGTTTTACATTGGTCAGCATTACATCCCCAGTAAAGAATATCTTGTTTTAGTGTACTAATCGTGCAAGGAAGATTTTGAAATGAAAGCATGCTATTTTCTGTATACATAAAAACAAGCTGCTTTCATTTTCTGAGTTTCTTAGCTATTAGCTATTTCTTATCTTTTTTGGTTCTTTTCCTCTACAGGATAAGCAAAGATAAGAAAACAATGCAAAGGTGAAAAAGCAGTGGGACTTCTCCAAATCTTCTCCATGCGTACATAAGCCGTATGAACACAAATGCAGCATCAACACCAGTTCTATTAAAAAGAATACTGCACTATGCCAGGCATACTTGAATTTCATGAAATTATGAGCTCAACGCCCAGTAGAAGTCGGAATAAAATGGAAGACCTTCCACTTTATTTCCACAACATGTCTATCTTCCAAAAGCTCTGGGAAGTTCTGATCCCTTCCTTAAAGGTACTGGAAAAGGTACAGAAAAAGGCAATAAAAATCATTCAAAGCGTGAGATAGCTGCAAGGTCCAGCTAAGCAAACCAAAACCTAGAATAGAAGTAAGAGAGGAGGGAAGAAAGTAAGTAGCAATGGAAAACAGTTGTAACTTATTTTTAACCACTTTCTCTAATAAGAGCTACAACATTGGAGGATCAAGTGCACTATAAAGAGAAGGCAAGGACAACAAATTTTTCCTAACAAGTATACACTGTGTATAGAAAAAAATAAAATTAGCTACAACTGGTTGGGATATTTCAGAGATGATTAGTACACTGTTCATAGCTCTGCTCCAATTAAATGACTGTTCTAATGCGGTTCTTTTTCTGGGAGACAAGGAGGTTTAATTGATGATTCTTTTCTCTCTGTCCCCTTAAAATAGGACTGCCACCTTTCACAGGGACAGCACTATGTCATCCATGCACTAATCCCTGTGCCAACAGATAACAAGCCTCAGTGCAAGTATTTAGCAATCAAGACAATCAAGACGTCCTAGTTCCAGGTCACCTTGTTCTAGTTTCATATCAAACATTTCCTATCAGCATCAATTTCATTCCAATAAGCTTCATAACATCCCTTAAAAACCCAGTGTCTCAGTAGAAGGTTTTCCACAGTTACAACTATAAGCAAAGAGAATAGTTTAAGCAGTTGGGCTGTACAAGGATGAAGCCTGTGCGTCAGTCCATGTTAATGCACAGCCTCTGTGAGCCTAGCCAAGCCAAAACTCTGGCAGTTACAGCTGTTTTCAGCAGTATTTATATCTAGATTTACATACAAAATAAAGAAAAGGTGATGGTTTTCTCCATAAGATGTTGAAACTTGTCAAAGAATGGTGTGCATGCTTAAGAACTACTTCACAGAAAGAAGTCAGTGGAAAAAAGATCCCCAGATAAGGACTATAAACATAGAAATCACCACTAGGTATAAAAGGCCCTCAGCCAAACAGGACTGCTATACAAGCACTCAGAGGGGAAAGAGCACTCGCACACCCTGCTGTAACTCCTCCTTAAGTACTCTGGATCTCTCAGATTGCTGAGCTAGGTCAGCCTGTGGTTTGACCCAGTATGGCTGCTCTTGTATATCAGACATCCTGATATTCCCTTCCAGGGTGCCACCCATGCATATGGAAAGCTGTAAGTAACAGTTATTTAAGGGCTAGTAAGCACAAATATTCTCCTATGTAGAAAACATTGGAGTCTGACACTGACTTGGTTAAAACTGTATCTACATCCTTTAACTGATTGAAAAATGCAACAGTGAAATGAATAAAAGGTCATTAAAGCTGTTGTAAAACAAAATACGTTCCTTACCTAAGAAGCAAAGTAAAACCTTAAATACAATGGAAGCCCAGACTAACACTGAAAAACCACTATAGAACTGTTCAACTAGAAAAGGACGAAGCGAATTTCCATTTTAGAGAATAAACCTGTTAAAAAAGTAACAGATCATAGACAATAATCATGCTTAAAAAAGTAACATCACAGTATACTGTATTTCATAATCAAAAACCTTACGGATCAATGGCAAGGCATGACATTTGAACTAAGGAGAATCACCATGGCGATGAACAGGTAAGACACAAAAGATACTTCAAACACCCACATCTCACACATCCAATAACTAAGATCATCTCTTTTTTTTCTCCTTAACCCCTTCTCCCTTTAACCTTTAAGTCTTCCAGTTAACTCTTCTGTCACTGTTTTCTGCTAGGGATTTTTGAAGTCCGGGAAGGAAGAACCTTGTTAATTAGCTAGTTACCCATGCAAACACAGTGCATGGCTACTTGTGTTCCTGACAGATTAACAGAATTAACTTCATGTGTTATCAGTAAAAAAGGTAAAGAAAGCATGGTTCTGTCTTGTCAGATATCCCATTTTCAGCCACATTACTAATATGAAAAACAGGCAAAGAGTCTGCAGCCCTCACTACAATTAGATAGGAAAAAAGCAGACAAGTGATAACTGCACATTGAGCTATTTCAAAGAAACCAGATGTGTCTCATGCTTGCTCTTATGATTGATACCAATTATTTCACGTGCCCTTCTGTATGGAATCATGTGAGAGCAAATGTAATCTTTACCTAAAAATTACAATGAGTCTTTTAACGCAGTAATTACTCACTTGGAAAACAGGGTGTACATAATTTCAAAGAGAGGTATGTCAGAGTCAGTTTTATACTATGTGCAGAAAAGAAACCATGTCAATGGTGTAAAATGGCTTTGAAGACTTGGCTTGCATTTGTGGAAAACAAAAATAAACAGCTAACAAAATTACGAGAACTGAAGTTCTTAATGGCAGAAAAGTTCCTTTTCTTTGTATTCTTTATAAACTGTGATTGCCAAGTAGAAAAAAGCATACATATCCATGTATTGCTGGAAAAGTAAACAACCTCTAGATCTTTCTTGAACATTTAACCTCTCGTGTGATAATATTTTCTTTTTAAATAGAACCACCTGCACTTGCTGAAAATTCCACTCTGTTCCCCAAATAATGACAACGTTAGCTGACAATGCCACATTTCGGTGCTTTTGCTTAAGAGCCCCTTTAGGAGGCTAAAAATGGAGTGCTTTGGTCTTTCACCTTACTTTAGACAAAGGACTACCAGCTCACAAGTAAAGACCGTTTTGGGTGTCTGCAGTGTTGAGCATTATTATCTGCTGGCATATATTCTTCAGCAGTGCTGCTGCTATCGCTGCGAGCAGATACAAGCTACCCTAGCAGCAGCTTCTGAATTACCAGTTTACAGGTTGTCATATTAAGGTTAACTATTGCCAATTTTACGTTAACACCATATGCCAGACTGTAAACTGTCTTCACACTGAAGTCACAATATAAGCAACTCAGTTCTTTACTGAAGCAAGAAGCACCATCGCTTCTTGAAGCTTGAGCTTGAGCTCCAAGCTCACTCAGGACACAGACACCCACAGAGACAGATCAAAGTACCTAGACATGGGAATACCAGTAAGATCACGTGTTTGTAAATCATTTTCAGCTCACATAATCATCTGATTTCAATCAGTGCCCTGAAAAAACTGTAGTCTGACAACATTACAAAAATCCACCTTCCTGCTGAATTTGCCTTACACTTCAGCAACAACAGTTAAAATTGATGTAGACTTCTATAATATAAATGAATCTCAGCTCTGAGTAAAACCATGGAAATCTCTCAGCTTCACCTCACTGGTTGTTGAAATCAGAGTCATAAGAGGAAAAAAAACAGTTGAACTAACACACAATCTTCAGGCCCAGCCAGTGACCAAGAATTGAGTTTTTAAGGTTAAATTAACATTAACTTACCAATTGATGCATCACCATCCAAGAGATTGTCATCTTCAGAGGTCTGAAAGTCCATAATTACACCCGCTCCATCTAGAAGCTCCTCATCGCTGCTTGCACTGGTTATGCTGTTGTAACTGTTTCGATAGTAGCCTCTATGAAACAGCTGCTCAGACTCCATTTAGCTGCTTTATAACCTACGAAAAGAAAACGTGTTACTTCATATTTGAAAATGCAAAACAGATTGAGGTTTATATCAAATGAAACAAACATTATGATTTAAACTTACATAAATGTAGCAGTAATACAGAGTATTATATAAGCATTTTAGACAAACATTTTCTGACATTTAACTGGTCGAAGCTTCTTCACCCCTCTTCTTGGGCTCTCCTACATTTAAGAAAGTATTTCACTTTCAGTAAATGTGGCTGAAATGTGCATGCCCCACACAAACATGCACTGCACCACACCACGGTGCTAGCACCAAATCCATTCAGTGCTCAGGTTCAAAACCAATTTTATCTTTGTGCTGTGTCTCCTTAGTTTCACTCCAAACACTCCAAAGCTGTAGTCCCACAAACACAGCTGTGCACATTATTTTGAAAGGAAAAAATAGTAAAAGGGACAACAATTCAAAATGTGCACATCTACACAAAGCTTTCAAAACACATACGCACACACTTTGCATACAATCCTTGGCCTTGCAAATTAAGAGCCACAGAAACGACTTCCTGATCAGAAAGGAGCTAAGTCGTGGCCACATCTTGATTCCATGCTCTAATTTACCCTATGCATGTCTTGTATTTCTCATTTCTCAAACATCATCATACTTTATTAGCTCCCAGCAGCCCGATGTCAGAAAAGTCATGGAACTGTGGAACTATGCAACTACCTCCTTCACAGTTAATATCTTGGCTTCTGAAACAGAAAGAAGTTGCTTTCAAGTAAAAGCAAAGGACAACACCTGAACAATGAGTACTACCAAAAACATTTCTGCAGTTCTCTTGAGAAGTCCTCAGGTTGCAGAACAGGGCTTTCCCTTCTCCAGCTTTCTACTCCAGGCTGGATTTTCAACTGTAACTGGGGGGTATGAATAAGATTCAGTCTTTATCCCATACCTGACTGTGATCTTTTCTATGGCTATGAATCTTCTGCCTTTCCAGCAAAAGCCAAACAATTTCTAGTATTGTTTTCCCAAGGTGTATCAGGAAAAGAATTTTACAATTAAAACCACTTTAGCAATGACTGTACTATATACAGCAATGTATTATATATAGCAGTGACTGGTTTTTGATAAAATGTTTTGTATTCATAAGCAGTAGATGACAAAGCATCATCCACCTTTTTTCAATAATAAGAAATACCTCATTCCCTCCAAAGGAATGAGATGCTCCCCCCAAATCCAGATCTTTTCCTCGTGCACTTTTTCTTCTGCTTATCCTCACATTCTCTAACAATTCCCTGTAACTGCTACAATGCTAAAATATCCCCCATAAACATCCAGCCAACTGGCAGCTCTAAAAATAGGTGATAGGACTTCTAATTCCAATCCCTCTCCTCTACCCAGCTGTTGGGTCTCATGAAGTATACCTAAACCAGTTGGCCAATGTCAAGAGTTGTTTGAAGAGTTGAAACTCTGCACTGGCAAACAGCTCAGTCTTCTAAGCAGCAAGCGAGTTACCATAAGAAGGAATGAAAAGTTAAGTGACAAAGTTTGCTGGGTAGCTGCAGATAGAACTGTCAGCATGAGCAGTTTGGTGATAACACAAAATTCTGTACTGATGGCTGTGAATCAAGACATGTTGAGGGCAGGGAGGCAACAGAATCAACCCTCAATTCCGTGTGGGTTCTGATGTGACTCCTGCCACTCACAAACAAGATGCCAAGGAAATGACAAAGAGCTTAATATGCACCAGTAGTTCTCCAATTAATCTGATATAAAGTATAATCAGGTGAGAACTTCATACTGTCAGAAGTCCAAATTACAGAAGATTATATATGGAAGATTACAGAATAGCTACAACTTTTTCTTTAGGCCAACAAAGCTGACCAGAACTCCTCAGTCTGGAAAAGATGCAATGCCAGAAGAAGATGCAAGATGTCAGCAGAATCACACAAAGAAAGCTAAAGTTATGAGCTGTTCTTCGATAGTCTGTGTGTCACAATGAAAGAGGTGAGACAAAACAAATCAGGTGGCAAGCAAAGGGCCATCTCTTCACATAGAACACAGGGATGTAAGCAGTGGGATCTTTGCCACTTTGCACGAGTATCCAACCGTTCCTAAAGCACATAAGTCAGCCATCTGTCCCTTAACTCAAGCAAAGCTTCCTGCAAAACTTACATGAGGACAGTACCTACTGAGAGAGGTTATGCAGACGTAAAACAAAAGCAGATGAAATAAAAATGTTGAATGTGATCTTCACACATATGAATGTGTTCTATAGTTGAAAAAATGTAATAGCAGCAACAGAGGAGTCATTTGCTGGAAGTTTAAGAAGAAAAAAATATATACAATTCTAAAGGGTTTACATGATAAGAACCTTGAAATGTGATCTTTGATATAAACTAATCAGAAATTCCAAATACAACTCATTTCCTCATCTTTTAACCACGTTAACAAAGCCCAGAAAGGGCAAGTTGGTGTCTTCTTTTATTTAACAGAAGACCCCGTGGGACCTGGACAGAACACAAAAAGGCTAACAGCTGATTTTAACCATTTGTGTTTTGTGACAGAAATACTGCAGATTTGATCACACTAGAATACTGGATGTACCTCTTGATTGCATTTTGTGGTTGCAGTAGTGCTATGTTTAGTATTGTTGTGGGTGTGGGTGGTGACTGGTATCAGTCCTTGGATCTGTTAAACTTCACAACTGGGTTCAGGGTTTTTACAGTCATCCTGGCTTACTGGTACTCCCTGCACAGTGATACCATTTCTTTTGACGCCTTCTTTCACCCCTTTTTACCAAACTGATTATGATTTGCATGCAACTCCTCCACAGTGTTTCCAAATTCCTAACAAACTGGGAAATGAATCAAGGGACCCATCTAATATCTGTCACAGAAGAAATCTATCAGAAAGCCTTTTGCACTGATGCTTTTGGTGTCACACCAGTCCAGGAGTTCCATCCAAAACATGGCTGTTGGACAGTGCCTAAGTTTTAACAGGAGATGTGTATGTTTTTGGGATTACCCTTCTTTGATGGTTTGTACTGTGGGGCTATCCTGCACACACTACACTGTGAAAAGTTCTGTGGACTGTAACAATGCTTGAACTTGCCAAACTAATATTTATATCTCTCAGCATTTGAATTGCTTTGGAAATGCTCAAGTGGAAAGTTCTCAAGACACTAAATCATCTTAGAAAACATTACATGGCAAGTCCACATACTGTCAAATTAGACTAGATAAGCTTTAATGAATTAACTGAAGTGTAACATTGTATGGCTGTCCATAAACACCACAGTCTCTACTGAAGAATTCCCATCTGGATCCTGGCTTACACTGGGAGTTCCTGGGTGGGAAAAGCAGTTGACACAAATACCTCTGCTTGTTTTATGTATTTATTTATTAATATTGGTTATTGTTAACTGTATGGTCATTGCCAAATGTATGGTTGTCTCTTTTCACTTTCTACCTTTTATTCATCAGGTAACATTCGTGTCACCACTCCTAAGGTATCACCGAGTGGTGTCTGTGGCAAACTGAATGATTCTAATTGTTGTCTAAAGATTGATGATAATGGTAAAGTTGTCAAACAAATTGCCCAGGCTATATGGAAAATAGCCCATGTTCCTGTCCAAACCTGGAAAAGCCTAGATTTCGACTCCTTCTCCTGGCTTCCAGGTGGCCCATGGGTCAAACATATCCTATTTTCTGCACTGTGTGTTGTTGCAATTCTGATGTTTGTACCTAGTATGATTCCATGTTTTATTCAACTTACACGTGTTGTATCCTCCATGTACTTTGTAACCAGTTAAACTAATGATGGACAAGTCCAACAGATCAGGGCAACATTTGTAACCAAGCCCAAGAAATCTTTTGTAGTAATTGTGTAACAATTAGCTTCCCCTTCTCCCCCTCCTGCTTCTTTGCTGTCTTTTTATTTTCTCCCTTTTCTTTTGCTCACCACCGTGGAGGGTCACTTATGCTTCATTTCAAGCAATCTTTGAGCCACGGGGTGGTGTGAGAACCCTTCTTTGTTTTTTGGCTCAAAGCTTGCTTCCTGAGGTTTTTCTTGTGATAACACTGAGTGATTTGTTGAGGAGGCAAGTGATGGGTGCTAACCGTGTGACAATCAATTTCACTTTGGGAACATTTGAAAGCCCCTTCCTCCAGAGCTGCTTGCCTTCAGAAGAGAGTGCTCAGGAGTGTTGTACTGGCGGAAGATCTGTCCTGTGACAAAACAGCTCCAGCTCGGTATGGGAAAATTGGGCAATGATACCATCGTGTTCTGTGAGAAACAGGATGCAGATGGGCATCCCTGCTCCCTCTTATCTGCTGGCAAGGCCCGGAAGATGGGAACAAAGGAGTTTCTGCTGGGAGCCCAGAGCAAGAAGCTGCCACTCCAAGGAGAGCTGACTCAACCATTTTGGATTTGAGCTGTCACTCCAAAGACGGCTGACTGACCACTTTGAAACCATTGAAAAGGGGCCATCATCGCCATGGTCAGCGTAGTCGTCGTTCTCGTCGTTGTTCTCCTCGTCGTCATCAACAGAACAGCAATGCCCGACGACCCACCACTACTGAAGATCAAAGACTCAACTATGAACCACGCTGGATCCATGGTGGTGCCTATCTCCCTCTTGCTTCCTATACAGACTCCTTCCTTCTTCTTTTCTATCTTTTCTATTGCTCTCCTTCCTTCCTTCCCCATTACCCTAATTCATAATAGTGTCCATCCTCCCCTTCCCCATTTCCCTAATCATAGAATCATAGAAGATTTATTTAGAAGATCATAGAAGATTAATTAAGATTTGTAATAAACTGGTCGGACCAACATTTGAACCGTTGTTTCTTAATGTCATGCTGGGTATATAGATAATAAAAGAACCTCCTCTCCATCCTATAAATTAGAGCGAGACAGGACTGACCCCCTATTTGTTCATTCTGTCACACGAAGAGAACTAACAAGAACATGGTCCAGTGTATGGGAACTGCTGAGTCAGGGCCTGAACCTCTGATTGCTCACCTGAGGCGAGCCGTGAGTCAGCCAGAGGAGCACAGCTGAAGGCAATTCCTAGACCTGTTTAAGAGCTGGCTACCAGGGAGGAAGGATCCCTTCTGGAGATCTGCTCTGCTGGAGTTTTGTGAGTGAGCCCAGGATAGGGGTAAGCCTTCTGTTTATTCTCTTTAATTATCATAGTCTGCTTTGCCTCACTCTCTTGTTTATCTTGGGGTTATAGCATCCCAATATTCTTTGATTATACAGTTCAGCTTCCAAACTTATGTTTTGGAAAAGGGGTGAAAGAACTGAGAAATTTCTCACAGTGTTTTTCCTGTAATTAGCAGAATATATTTCTTCATGAAAATGGCTTAAAAATTATATGCTTCAAGCTAAACATGGGAGATATTAGATTTTTTTATTAGTTCCTCAACTTCCTCAAGTTAGCACAGGGTACAAAAATTCTGAAGGATACACAAGAAACCAAATAATTAAGAATTGAACAAATCTGAGGAACAGGACAGCTCCTGTTGCAGTCATACTGTGAGAAAGGATTCTGGCCAAATTACAGGTCATATATAAGGAAATAAATCATAAAGCCAGTTGAATGAAGTTCCTTAAGTGAAAAAAATATACAGGTATCGATTACATGTTAAAAACTAATTCAATTTATGCAGTAGGTACTCTCAAAGTAGAAGAAATTTCAAAGAATATACATATATAAAAAGCTTATTGTTGTTCTGTTCATTGCTACTTCCAGAAAGAATTAATCTTGATGGTGTAAAGAGACACAACCTGAAGTGTTCCCTACACAAGAAAGCAAGCAGGGACAAGCACAGAAACAAACAGACAAAGCTATACTTCAATGATACATACCAATACGTAATATCACCACTGCTTCTGACCTTCACAAAAGAGGAATCAATACCAAATACTCATTCTACAGCACTTTTTATCTTCCAAGCTTTTTTTCTTTAAAAAAAAAACCAAAAAAACCATGACAGAGACCTGACAGCTTACACAGTAGTTGAATACTGAACACATGCGCTCAGTCACATGATGAAAAACATTAAGGCTATTGACTTGAAGTATTCAAAACTAGCTCATCTCCACTCTAAAGTATCCTAACCCCTAAGGCTATGGCTACCCACAGTAGCCAAAGAGTTTCCACCACCTGGCAGAAGCACATGATCCAGCTTGCTGGAAGGGACTGATGCTTTCACATTCACCAAATTACTGTAATAAATACTGTTTGGTTGCTTTCAAACCAAAATGGCTGAACTAGCCAAAAACTCAGATTTAAACCTTATCTCATTTAGTGACCCATGAGAAAAATCTCCACTGTCGCAATCAAAGAGCAGTTTTTTGCATTACTGTGCATCCTGCACAGTAATAAGCAGTGAAATCAGTGGTTAAGTTTTTCAGTGCTTGGGTTTTGTGTTTAAAAATAAATAAATAAATAAAATAGAAGATAATCCCTTTGTACAAACCTAAACTAAATGTAAAAGCAAATGTAACTTGAAAGCTTAAGCTTCAGAAGCAAGCACCGATCCTTAGCTGAGTCGCGATCAAGAAATGGTCCTTGGTTGCCACTTGAGATACAAGCTTAAAATGCAACTAAGATTTGGGATTAGTTTTTAAACTAATGGTTCAGTATCTACAGCTATAAATACTCTGCCCAGGAAAGAAAAGAGGGACTCCTTTTGGATTCTTCTTGTGATCGCATTGAGATGAGTGTGAAACTGAAATTTGTTAGGGGAATTGAACGGCAAAACTCAGTCCCTTTTTCAAGGACAGGAGCTGTGACTGCAGGTGCCATTGTAGACAACACGTTTTATCTGTTTAGTCTTCAGCCATCACATCTGTTTGATGAAAAAGGACCAGCAACAGTATGCAATCTTCTCTTTATTGCTTTTATAGCATTCTGTTCCTTTTGAACATGACCTTATATTGCAAGTATCTGAGAGGCACAGGGAAAAAAAAACTGAGCTGAGCTTTTACACAACTACCTGAAGTTCTATCATTTATACCACCTTCATCTTTGCAGAGAAATGGTCAGACAGCCTTCAGCTATGTGCTCAGACTCACCAGTTCAGGATCTCATCTGAACTGACGGCCTTCCAGATAATTTTGCTTGAGTTCAATGCATTCATATCTGTATGATCTGAAAGCAGTCAAGGAAGTAAAAGAAAACTTGATAGAAAGCAAGTAAGAGGCCATCATAGTAAAGAGGCTCTAGGAGCCAAGACACAAAACCATCAGTGCTGACCCCAGCAGACAGAGAATCGCCCGGAAAGTATTCAATCTTGACAGGCAATATTACAAATGAGGTTTATGAGACTGGAATCAGAAAAAGCAAGGTGAGGAAGGACTGAAGAGATGTGCAACCAATAGCAGGACCCAGCTGACAGCTGCCCATCCTGGCTCCAACAGAAGCCACCTGCTTTTTGTCAACACAGCATTGTAAGAAGCTTGTGATATTAATCTCTGATATTTTGGTATCATAGGTTATCAGTTGCTTGTTTCTTTCTTTCTCCTTTTTGAAATATGAATGCACAGGCTAACGGCAGGAGATATATCCATTAAATAATAATAAAAAAAATAATAATAAAGAAAAAGGAAAAAGAAAGAAGCAGCAAAGCCCCAGAGGCACTGACACCACCAGAAGTGAAGCATGCTCTACATCAAGCACATTAACAGTTCCGAATGCAAACCAAGTTCCTCTCATGGAATATCTTCTCCCCAGGTGCAAAGCTGAACTGTCAAGTACAGCTTCTAAAATTATGCCTATTTTGTCAGGTCCTACACATGGATGACAGGTTTCCAGCAGGAGGGCCTAAAGTGAAGTTATTATGTTAAATAGAGGTATCAAGTTGAAAGCAGAGATTAATGTCAGTTATCTTAGGAGAGGGAAAAAAAAAACCAAGTGGTTCCTTGAGAGCTTTTGAATTTTGGAAATTACAATGAAAAAAAAAAATTCAGCAAGACACAAAATGGCATCCAATACAAGTTTAGATGTGGTGAGAAGGGATGTAGTCAGTGGGGCAATATTGGTGGTAGGTGGATGGTTGGACTGGATGATCTTAAGAGCTCATTTCCAACCTTGGTGATTGTATGCTTCTATGAAGTAAAAATGAGTGTTTGGAAGCGCATGGGGAACTACATTTTTTTTCCCCAGCATGCACACAGGAGACAAACTAATAATAGAAACCTCATGGGAAATGCTGTAGTAGATCAAGAACTACAGACAAATCAGTAAAACCCAACAAATTTGGCAGAGAACGCTAATTGGAGACAGGAGTGGAAGGAGCTCGAAGAGAACTATCATTCAGGAGAAGGAGAACTTGGATTTTAATTGGCAGGATGACAAAATAATGCGTCAGCTAAGGAGCTGCATCTGTAATTTAAATGCATTACTGAAGAGAAATTTTATTTTCACTATTTGGACCTGGAAATGTTTCTTCATTCGACTGTACTGTGGTACAAACACTCCAAATGCATAGTTGAGTACTCTCATTAACTTCTAGAAAAAATTATGACAAACAAGCAAAAAAAAAAAGTAACCACAATAGTGCACAGTCTAATTCCATAACTAGAAAGCCTAAGCAAAATGCACAACAAATTAAAAAGCTAAACATCCAGTAAGTTCAAGAGGAAATAGCTGATCAGACTACAGAAGTCATTAAAAAGTCTAACTTTCTATGAAGTTACACATTCTCTTCTTTCAATTCATTTCCGTAAGCATGTATTGAAGATTATTTGCTACATGATATAAACAAATGTGGATGCTGCAGCTGAAAACATTTAGAACTGCCCTAATGGCTTTGTTTAGAATCGTTTCTATTATGCATGAAGCCCAGAAAACCCGTTGTCAATTCCATTGTCTCTCACAATAGCAACAGCTATTATTGAGCCATTAAATACAAACATTATCTCCAAGCTGTATGCCAATTTCTGAGTTTTCACCTTTTTAAAGCAGAATACGCTCCACAAAACAGCATTATTTTTACAACCTGTATAAATCTCTCTGTTGAAATCTATTTAAATGTGTTTGTTTGTTTTTTTTTTTTCTCTAATCATTCTCAGATTATTTTACAAAGGTTTCCAATGTTTAGAAACAGGACTCGAGTTAAATAGGTATGAAAGTTTGTAATGTATATTCTAATATTCAGAAGTTACTGAAGCCTGGAATAGGAACAAGCACAAAACACTACACACACCTCATTATTCACAAGCACAGGTAAAGAGCTGGCCTGGCACCAGCAGCTTCAGAAGCTGGCCAACACAGAAGCTGTGTTTTCACATTGTAAAGGAAAGATTGCTGCAGGGAGCTCAGCTACACAGCACAGAGGTGTAAAGCTGAGGTGTGAGTTGGGGGAAAATGAACAAGCAGGGTGTAAAAGCAGACTTGTACACACGATCACCGCTGCTGCTGACCCTGTGCAGGCTGCTACAGCTGCCAATGAGGTGACTAAGCAAGGAGTTGAGAAACACACAGCCCAGAGTCTGAGAGCTATGAAACTATTCAAACAACTTCAACAGTAGAACTTAAATTCTTTTTTTTTTTTTCTTTTAATTATGAGCAGGTTACAAATATTCGTACTACCAAGTAAGTCTCTAGCCTGATCTGAATACCTGATCTGCACAGGAGCACCTATCCACATGCATATGAAGCCACATAAATGAGGTGAGAGAGAAATAAATGTGAATGTTCCTAGAATGCCCTTTGGCAACATTTGCCAATTTGGAACAGCAGTCCCAGCTTTTGTGCCTACATTCAAATAGCACAACTCTGTTATCCAAATATCAACGTAAGGTGCACACACACGCGGTCACAGAATTGTAGGGGATGGAAGGGACTTCCAGAGAGCATCGAGTCCAACGCCCTGCACTGCAGGCTCTCCACAACAGGCTGTACTGGTAGGTGTTCATGAGTGTCTTGACTATCTCCAGAGAAGGAGACTGCAAAACCCAGGTGGGCAGCCTGTTCTAGTGCTCCATCACTATGAAGTTCTTCTGTATATTGGTGAGCAACTTCCTGTGCTCCAAGTTATGGCTATTTCCTCTGTGCTGTCCCCACAAACTGCTGAAAAGAGGTTGGCAATGCCCCTTTGTCTCCCACACTTAAGATATTTACAAAAATGAATAAGATCCCCTCTGGATCTTCTTTTCTCAAGGCTGAACAGACCCAGTTCACTCAGCCTTTCCTCATAAAGGAGATGCTCCAACCCTTTATCATCTTAGTGGCCTTCCACTAAAAAAAGATCCATCTTTTTTGTACTGGGGAGCCCAGAGCTGGGTACAGTACTCCAGATGAGGTCTGACCAGGGCAGAGTACAGGGGGAGGATCATGACGTGCTGGCTACCCTCCTTTTAATGCATCCCAGTATATCGCTGGCCTTCTGGGCCACAAGGAAACACTGCTGGCTCATGGCCACCCTGTTCTCTACCCCCAAGCCCTTTTCTGCCAGAGCTCCTCTCCAGCAGGTCATCCCCCAAACCATACTGACACTCACTGTTATTCCTTCCCAGGTGCAAGACTCTATGTGTTTTTTTTTTGTTAAATCTCATCTAGTTTCATACAGCCCAGCTGTATGGCAGCACAGCCTTCTAGCATCAGCCAGCACAGCATCAGCCACTCTTCCCAGCTTTATATCGCTGGTGTACATGCTGAAGATGGACACTATCCCCTTGTCAAGGTAAATAAAGATAAAGATGTTAAACAAAACTGGACGCAGCACCAACCCTTGGGCAACACCACACGTCACAGGTCTCCAACAAGACTCTTCCCCCTGACATCCAACCTAAATCTCCCCTCCCTCAACTTCAAACCATTTTTCCTTGTTCTGCAGTTATCTACCCTTTTGAAAAGCTGCTTTCCCTCCTGTTCGTAGACTCCCTTTAGGTACTGATAGGCTGCAATGAGGTCACCCCACAGCCTTCTTCATAGGTGAAGTGCTCGAGTCCCCTGATCATCTTTTTGTGGCTCTCCTCTGGAACCTCTCCGACAGCTCCCTGTCTTTCTTGTATTGGGGGCTCTATACAAACAGTAAACAGAAGGAAACAAAAACCACTTTTTATTTTCCTTGCCACAATACACATCATATTTTCCAAAGCATTGCAGGCAGATGCAAAGTCATTTTGTTTCAAGCTTTGAGATCCAGGCTAGCTGCAGTTTTCTCAAAGCAGAAATACCCCCCCCGACAGCCCGTAATACTGAGCTGCAAGTTTAGGTCTGTCTGCTAATAAAAGAAACATCAAATTGAAAGTAGTTTACCAGTCTAAGACTTTAGCTTAGAAATAAATGATAGTGCCAGTTGACAGTTTTCCCCATGGAAAGCTTGTTTTACGTTTTACATTACAGTACACTGAAGTTTTTTAAAACAGACAAATAATGGGTACTGATAAGCGTCTACTCTCAAATCTGCCGTGCCAACACGTTTTGCCGTTCAAATAACTGCTCTAGCAGAGAAGCATTTATGTTGCCATGGGATACAGAACATGCGACACATCACGGGTCTACCAAGAAAAGAGAACTGAACAAGAAGCATCACCGCTCGCTCCCGCTGTCATGGCCTCGATTTACCTCGGTTAGCGCTTGAAAGTGTGACACAGCACATTTATTACCCCACACAGAACACGTCCCCACCATCGGCACGACTTCGTGCAAGGTCTTGGGCAGTTACGTGACGACGGGCACGCGGTTCTTCTACTTCGCTTCAGGATCACCCGGGCGGGGTATCCGCAGGGCACCCCTCCCTTCCCTCTCCACAGGTAACCGGCAGAGCCCGCGCCGGCTCTCAGCTCCTCGCAGCACCGAGACGGGGCGAAACGCCGCTCAGCCTCTCGCTCGGCCCTCACTCGGCCGCAACCGCCATCTCGGCCACGCCGCAAAGGAGCACCCGGCGCTCCCTCGTATCACGTCGCGCTGCCAGAAGGCCCGGCCCTACCTGCTGCTCCTCGGGGAGGCGCTGGCGCATCCTCCCGCGGCGGCGAGGCGGGGTGGCGGAAAGGCCACTCACGGCGCCTCGGCCCCCGGCCCGACGATCGCTCCGCGGCCCGCAGCCCCGCCCCCGCAGCCTGGGGGCGGGGCTTCCTGCCTCCCTCACGCACGTCGGGATCAGCGGGACGGTCCGCGCTGCGGCCTCGGCCCCAACTTCCGGTTCCCGCCTCCAGCGGGGGGGCGTGACTTCCGGGAGGCCGACTGAAGGAGAGGCCGGTGAGGGAGGCGGTCCCGGCCCGGCTGGGTTGGAGTGGAGGTAGCTGAAGGGTTGAAGGCAGCAGTGCAGGTACAGGTAGAGGAGCTCGCTCGGAGCTGCGCTGTGGGACGTACTCGTGATAGGAAGGGCTGAGACGAGCCGTCCCGGGCGTGCTTTGCGGCCCGATGAGGCGGCCGCCTTCTGCGTGTCCGTGGTGACGCCTGGACTTGTTGCACAGAGCTTGACCGGCCAACGCCCTGACAGCGCAGATGGCCCTTCGCTGTCCCTTCGCTCTCCCTTCGTTCGCAGTTCTCATAAGATGACATTGGTGTTCATAGTGATGTTTTCTTAGTTGTCCAGTTTCACTCTGAAATCTCCATCTGTTTTTTGGGCTTTTTCTTGGAAAAAGAAGCATCCCCAAGCTGTAAGGCCTGTCATTTTACTTGTTTTCTTTCCCGGTAATTATCCTTAGGATAGAACAAGAGGAAATGGTTTAAAGTTGAAGGAGGAAAGATTGAGGTGGGATGTCAGGGGGAAGTTCTTTACAGAGAGAGTGGCGAGGTGCTGCCCAGAGAGGCTGTGGATGCCAAGTCCATCCCTGGAGGTGTTCAAGGCCAGGTTGGATGGGGCCCTGGGCAGCCTGGGCTGGTATGAAATGGGGAGGTTGGTGGCCCTGCGTGTGGCAGGGGGGTGGGAGCTTGAAGTTCCTTGAGGTCCCTTCCAACCCTGGCCATTCTGTGATCCTTAGTTCTGTTTTTCCTCACTTCCATTTTTGCAGTAAAGATTACATAAGGTCTCTTGCTTGTTGGCTGGTTTAATTTGGTTTTCTTTTTAACTGTACTAATCAAGCTTTTGCCTTTTAGTGTGTTTCTGTGGTATGACTCCAATCTTCCTGAGACCTTGGCACACTCTGTGTGAGTACCTTCCAAAATACTAGGTTTAGTGCTTCTTAAGATTTGACGTGTATTTATTTCCACCCCTACCATAGTTCTCCCAAGTAGAGCTTAATGGAGGATTGTTAACTAGACGCTATAGCACTATACAGTCTCTTCTTGTTAGCTGAATCAGAAGTTGCAGCACTAACTACTTGCTTCATTTCAAGGACTGTTTTTTAATGCTGTCTTTCATCTCAATAGATGTAAGATTGAAGCAATTCTGGCAATGCAGCCCTTTTTCTACACCACTTGAGTAAACTATGAAAATAGAATTGAGATTAAAATAGGATAACGTACAGCAAAGTTACAAAGCATGTAAGTGTATTGGAAGAGACAGAGGGATTGACACTTGAGTGTACAAAGAAGGGGTTGGGGATTCATGATCCTGGAGGTCCCTTCCAACCCATTCTATGATTCTATGACCTGGTATGTTGGAATCACAGATTTATACGTTCTGAAGAGAAACCAGAGTAGACTAATTACAGCAACTAAATCTCTTTTGTGTTTTTTTGCCTAGTGCTTGAGTAAGGATGCCTTAAGAAGAAAACTATGGATAAATATATTAAAGTGCAAAAAATTGGAGAAGGATCCTTTGGGAAAGCCTTTCTTGTGAAAGATAAAGAAAATAGCCAGCAGTATGTTATTAAAGAAATTAACATCTCGAAGGTGAGTGATGTTGTTAATTGCTGATCTACTGTTTTTATATTCCTGTTTTCAAAAATCGTTATTTCCTTTTGAAGATGTCAAATAAAGAGAGAGAAGAATCAAGGAGAGAAGTTGCTGTACTGGCCAACATGAAACATCCAAATATTGTCCTGTATAGGGAGTCATTTGAAGGTAAGATTAATAAAGTAGAGCCCAAGTTGATAATGACTGTGTACTGCCTATGAGGTATAAGTCAATGTTTTCTCTCTGTAACTGTTTTTTCATCCTTGTATCTCTTCATTTTTTTTCTGTTTATAGTTTCTTGCAGTTGCCAGGTTGCAGCAGTTAAATATTGAAAAAATATTCCTGTCGCTTCTTCAGGTGATTCTATTTTGGTTGATGCTTAAATGAAAGGTGTACGGGCACTGCTGAGTCAGGCCTGAACCTCTGGTTGATCACCTGAGGTGAGCCATGAGTTAGCCAGAGGAGCACAGCTGATGGCAATTCAGCTGTGCTGCAGGAATGGGTTGAACCTGCCTGCACCCCTCCTAGACCTATTTAAGAGCTGGCTACCAGTGGGGAAGGATCTCTTCTGGAGATCTGCTGTGCTGGTATTTTGTGAGTGAGCCCAGGATAGGGGTAAGCCTTCTATTGATTCTCTTTTGTTATCATAGTCTGCTTTGCCTAACTCTCTTGTTTATTTTGTGACTATAACATCTTAATATTCTTTCATTATACAAGAGAATTGTGCTTTTTTTTGTTTTCTTGAGGGTAAATTTCCTTGAACACATGTGCGTAGCTTATTGGATGCATGTGTGTTAGAAATGCACATGGTCTGAAGTTGGTTACTGATGTACTGGCACAAGTGGTGTTACCTCATTAGCTCACTCTCTAGTCAATAGTAGTTATAATCATATAACTTCCATGGGTAGAAGAATAGTGGTGATTACTTCATAAGCTGTAAAGGAAGGAGAAGTTTAATTCTACCTTATTTTCACAGTGACTGTTGTGGGGAATAAAAAGAACAGGTAAAAGATTGTGAGAGCTTATCATTTAGAGTGATAATCCTGTTTTTTAAGAAGCCCTGACTATTATTTGAAATGCTGCTTAAGTGCACTGCTCTGGTATCCTTTTGTTCCTTCCAGCTGATTTTACAAAGCCTTTTGAACTTGGGGTTTTAATTTTTTTTCTGATCATTAAGTGAGAATCATGTCATAAAGAGCAAAACCAAGGTCTTCTGATTTATAAATCTGTATTTCTCTGTTCTGTATATTAGAGGCCTGCTCTTTAGGACTGATTTTATTTGATTGTTTTTGCTTTTTACGAGGTAGGTTGTGTAGTTCACTGTAGTTAACATTGCTTCTTTCTTGCTGGAGCACGTTGACTGGGAATGTGAAGTTAATTTGGTTTCTGAAACGGATCTGTTTCAACACCAGGTCTGCAAGGAATCCAGACTCCTAGGATCGTCTGTAAAAATAACTCACATCAGAAATCTTGACCAAGATACAAACATTTGTAAGCTTAAAATTCCCACTTCAGTGTTTTAAGTCTAAATTTTCGAGGCGTTCTGTGGGAGACTTATGTGACTCCACTTGAAGTTTAATAGTTATAACTACTTAGTGAATTTTCTTTTGAGCAGCACGTGATGCATACATTCTTCTCTAAATGGTATCTGATCTGTGAGTAGTGCAGGTCTTGAGTTTTAGTGACATATTTGAGTTTATATTCATGAAATATTAAGACTTTCATTGATGTGCTGTAACTTGCAATGTGTTCCTGCCTTGCAATTGGTTCAGTAGTAGGTGGGAAAGATTGCTTTGGGAACACAGCCAGAGCTTTTTATCAGATTATTATATTACTATTAGATGTATTATATGTGTTAAACTCTCATAGTGACAACTTGCATGGGATTTTTAAAAGTTTCCCTGGATTTCATGCAAAACTGAGACTTTGCTTGTTTTCAGCATCATTGCCAGCTGAAAGTTTTATTACCAGACGTCGATCTCTGAAATCACATTCATGTCTGTGAGATGAGAGCTGGTGATTGCCAGTTCATATATGTGATACCTTATCCAGGTAAAGCTGCTGAAAGGGTTAGGAAGATGGAAGCAATTAACTGAATTAAATTTGCAGTTCTCTGTTTTCAGGGCAGAGTTTCTTTGGGATGTTTGCATCAGCAAACAGGTTTGACAATTGTCTTATCATAGTTATAAGGTGACATCTTTAATTTCATTGTAAATCAGAATGTATTGTAAGTAGAAAAAAATGTATTTTTTTATTATGAGAGTTGCAGGAAAAAGACAAACCTTTACAGTGAAAGTTGCATTAAAGATGGGTGATTTTTCTTTTCCTTTGCTTGTAATATTTAGTTTTATTTTGCAGAAAATGGTTGTCTGTACATAGTGATGGATTACTGTGAAGGAGGAGATCTCTTCAAAAAAATAAATGCCCAGAAAGGAGTCTTATTCTCTGAGGATCAGGTAATCAGCAAATTGCTGCTGTAGTGTTTTGATGCGTGATTTCTTTTCTGCATTAGTTGTAATTTTGGCTCAGATTGGTGGGTACTGTTTCTTAACCTATTTAGAAAGTTTCCAAACTGTGCTGGTCGTTGCCTTGGCCATGGCATTGTTTTTTATGTAGCTTTTAAACCTACAAGATATTATAGCATAGGATTTTTGTATTTAAATACTGACCTCAATTTGTAAGAATTTGTCATTAGTTTATAAAGTGATGTAACAATGTAAGTTTACTTTGTAAAACAGCATAATCTAGCAGTACAAGGGCTGCATAGTTCCAAAGTATTTTTTCAGTATTGGAAGTAGACTTTCTTTCTTCATCACACATGTTAAGAAGTCACTCATACAGTAACACAGAAGATATAAATGCGCAGATCGGTTTCAACTAGGTGAAAATAGATCATGTGGGATTCAGGTTATTGGTTGTATTTGATGTCTCCTTGCTTACAGGTTATTTGTTTTTTTATTTCTTGCTCTGTGTTTTATTATCTGCAGCCAGTAAGAACACCTCAAACTAAGTTTACCTCTGGTTGGAAAGGCTTGTAAGTGTTAGGTCTAGATCTGCTGGTGCAATTTAGAGTAGGGTAATCATGAAACTTCTTAGGTGTAAGTTGTAGAACTTTTCATTTGCTGCTTTGGACTCACTTACAAGAAGAATTTAAAATGGGAAAGTAGAAAAAAGTACCTTAGATTGTACTGTGATTTTTGACATTGATGTGCTTGTAAGTTGGGTACATGAAAGCACTGTTCACGTGAAAAAAATTCTGCTGCTAGACCCTTTGTGTGTTATGATGTTTACAGATTACCAGAAATGTGAAGGTTAATGCTTTGTTTGTTTGTTGCTTTTTCTCAGTGAAATCTGATTTGTACTGTTTTTAAGGTAAAATGCCTAAAACGTGCTTGCACTGATTAGAGCAAAAGTAGAATCTTTAAGATGCAAGTTCCTTGTTCGGAGCATTTTTTGCCATTATAGTTTGTGTGGTATGCGTTTTGATTGCTGTACTATATGTAATCAAGTAATAATTTGAGGCTTAGCATCTAACTTGGCTACCACACGTTTCTGTATGATGGTGCCAGTACTGCTAAGGCCTTGATGGTAGTGTGACATAAATGGAAACGGGCTCGTGGGTAAAAAGGGTAGAAAAGAGGATAAAAATCTTATAGAACTGATCTGATAATGTCTTCAGTAATACAACTGGAGAAACTTGTAAATAAATCAAGTTGCTGATGTTACCTTTTGTCTTTCGTACGTAGATTCTGGATTGGTTTGTACAAATCTGTTTAGCACTGAAACATATACATGACAGAAAGATCTTACATCGCGACATCAAGTCACAGGTACGTAGGCAATCTTACTTGAAAACTGAATTCACTTCCTAAGCGATTACATCTGGATCTTGGTGGTGGAAGTTGGCAAGTAATTGAAAATAATCTTTTCACACAATGTAAAATTATTTTAGTACTGGCAATGCTGTTTTTTTTCTTTAGAATTGTACAGAGGTGGTTTAGATGGTATTTTTACTAACAGAAAAAAAGCTATTTCAGTGTTACTGGCGTAGACTTCTATCTCCACAAGTAATTGTATTTTAGACTGTTCAGCAGTGTTTTCTATAGTTATGGTAAAGCAGGATGAGAATAAGTCTCTGGAGTTTTACAGTCACTAATGCCAGGGACTGCAGTGTAATTGAATGGTAGAAAACATTATTTTTAAAACATGCTGAGAACGAAGTGTGCAATTGTACGAATGTTCTGATTAACAGACTTCTTAAAATTTCTATGCCAAGAACATATTTTTAACCAAAGATGGAACAATACAGCTGGGAGATTTTGGAATCGCCAGAGTTTTGAACAGGTAATTCTTTTTTTAATGCTGATTTCTTTGAGATCACCTAAATTGCTTTGATTTAGGATAATGTAATCGGTGCGTTTCATGTGAGTTAACGCTCACCCTTACTTTTTCCTTAGCACTGTGGAACTGGCTCGCACTTGCATAGGAACACCGTACTATCTATCACCTGAGATATGCCAGAACAGGCCTTACAACAATAAAAGGTACTAATATTTACTTAATATTTGTGCTAAGGAGAAGAGAGTCCTTCAGAAATACAGAGCTCTTCTATTCATATGATGATGATAATTGATCTCTCACCTGATAAGACAGCCTCACCTGCCTCTGGCAGGACCTTAGTAGATTTGTGTGATGCGAAGCAGCATGATGTGGAGATGACTCCACTTCAGTGCTTTGGCTTCTAAATCTAAGCTGTCATCTTTATTATGACTCTGCTTTTGCCTGTGTACACATTGCTGTCATAATTTATGAATGTGAAACCACATTAAGAAAGAAATATGAAGGCAGTAATTGGATTGCTTTTAAGCACGTGCACGGGTAGTCATCTTTCAGGTAGTTTGCTTCTACATTTATTACCTTGGCAAGTAGGTCCTGTATGGTAACGCTATCCCTGATGTAATGCAAGTGTTCAGTATCTGATTAGTCTTACTCTACATTAAGCTTTTAAAATGGCTTCATTTTTGTTACTGTTTGCTGAAAAGATAAAAATGATTATATTCCCTTGTCTGTTCGTTTCTTTTACATGGGATTTTTTGTCCAGTTGTATTCAAAATAAATTCTGCAGTCCTCTAGTGTGGGTAATGTAACCCAAGTGTCAAACTGTTTAGTTGAATCTTAGAATTGTATTTGCCATGTAGAGTAGTGGGTTGCTTTTTCTAAATTTCAGAGATCACAAGTAAATACGTACAGTTAAAGAAAATAGACCTTTATGCAGAGTTTGTCTGGTTTCTCTGATCTCAGTGGTGCAAATGAAAAAGTATAAAATCTGAAGTGAAAAAAAAACCCCTGTCTGTTTTTTCAGGTTGGCCTCGGTTTGGATTGTTAATGGTTGGTTAGTTGATAAGGTTTTGTGCTTTGAGGAGTAGAGGATGTACGTTCATGGGAGGCTGTGATTTATTCTAAATATCCCATTTCTTTTTCAAAGGTTAAGTGTTGGTAAATAAGTTATTTGGCAGTGTTAATCCCACAACAAGCTCAAGGTTGTGTTCTTTTTGTTCTAGTGATATCTGGGCCCTTGGTTGTGTTCTCTATGAAATGTGCACGCTTAAACACGCAGTGAGTAGAAACTTCTTGCTTCTTTGAAAGGCTTCCTGCTGTTTTGCTGCTGTATTTCTGTTGATTCAGGGCTTTCATGGTGACTATTTAAAATTACCTTCAGCATCTTAGTTTCCTTTTCCTATACTTGCAAACAGTTGCTGTGTTTTGATTCCTGCTTATCTCTTTTATTGTTTTGTTTTGGTGTTTTTTTTTTTTCTGCTTGTAAGGTAGATATTCAGTGAGGTTGAGGTAGCTGAGAAGATGTTGGTTGTGTTAACAAGCAGTGCTTTTTTCTTTCTGAAGGCTTGATGTTTTCATTGTAACTGAGAAGGCCTAAATTTAAACTGCCAGCTTTTGTGTAGGTGGATTTGTATGCTTCCATTTGGAACACTCATAGTTTTTAGAAAGAAACTCTGAAGAAGTTGCTTTTTTTTTTTTTTTTTTAAATTTGATTGTTTATCAGTCATGATGGGAAGGAAAAATATGTTCAATAAACCAAGTCGACAAAAAGAAATAACTATTTTTACGGAAAGAAGTAAGATTATAATGTGTCAAGTTGAGGGGGAAAATAAAGGTTAGGGCGTAAAGGTAACATGAAAGCTTTTGCAATTGTTTGTTAAGTAGTCTTTTCTGAGGCAGCAGTGTTGATGGAGAAGTTGCTTCCCTGAGGGTTGATAGCAATTTGTTTTCTGTGAGCTGGGTGATCCATGCTGTTTTCTTTTAACCATTCTAAGGAATTGGTGCCTGCTGCCTGCTGAGCTCAAGCTAGTCTTAACATTCCTTTGGATTTCACACTGAACGACTGTGAATGCTTTACATTCTTCCATGTCAAATGCCCTGTTCTAAAGAGAGCTGAAGGTGGGAAGGTTCAGGAGATGAGAGAAGATGGAGCAGATACAGTTAGACAATTATAATTAACTGCGTATCATTAATCTACATCTGGGGGACAATAAATATTTGCTTGTGAGGTATATATAAATATGGTATGAAGTAGCTGTAGTGCAATACATTAGTGTAAAAGTGCTGTACTTGGCAACAAATTATTTGCAACTGTTGATGACAACTGTTGATGACCTTGGAAACTGACTTGGATGTGCCCAGGCAGAAGCAGCTGTGGGCTTTTTTGTTTGACTGCTTTTTCTTTTCTCTTATTTGCCCTCACCTCTTATGCAGCTTTACATGTAGGCAAGCAGTAATGTGTTTTAACTGTCTTGTTTTCTTACATGATACAGTTTGAAGCTGGTAACATGAAGAACTTGGTACTGAAGATCATCTCTGGATCTTTTCCTCCGGTTTCTATGCATTATTCCTATGACCTACGTAATCTACTGTCACAGTTATTTAAAAGGAATCCTAGGGATAGACCATCAGTAAACTCCATATTGGAGAAAAACTTCATAGCCAAACGGGTTGAAAAATTTCTCACACCACAGGTATGCAGTTGGTTTTAATTAAATTTGGCTAAGACATCTTAGGACTATTGTTTATTCCGGTGTCAGTATAGAGTATGAGAAGGTGGAATAATGGTATTTCCTAAAGCTTTTATGTGAACTTCTTCAGTTGAGAGAAGAAAGAGTTGTTACTATGAATGACAAAAAAATAAAATGAATGCAATCTCAACTTACTGAAGTATTTGGAGGCTTCAAACAAATTTGAATTGACATGATCTTAAGAGTATTATTTTGTATGTCTTTGTATATGGGGAAAAATTTTGTGTCAGATGTCCATTTGATTATATATGCACCTCTCTCATGAAGTGGCATTGTCAATATCTCCAGCATCAAATCTTTATTATCATTTCTTTAATCCTTTTGTTGTTTGCAATTTGGAATGGCCTGGAAGCTTGTTTTGTGAGATATTGCTAAGTAAACGTGATGGCTGAATTTCTTGTATACGTAACATAGAAGAAATTACTGAGTATTTTGTTTTGTATCTACTGATATTTTGACAACTATTTGAGCTATTTTAATGTAAATCTAATCAAAAGAGATGAAGAACAACGAGCACTGATGTATGAGGTAAGTACAGGAAGAGAAAGGACACGTAGAGAATTGATGCAAAAGAACACCTCATTAAATATGAGTAATTCTGATGGAGTCATTGTAACATAAAGAAGTTTTGGTAGAAGGCTGTATGTAATTGGAATTCCATTTGTATGTGGAATAGACTTTCAACTAATGATAGTTCATACTAAAGTTCCAGTGAAAGGCCAGAGTCAGAAGTCTTCACAGCACAGTTGTAAAAATAGTAGAAAATCTGTCTTTTAAAAAATTGAAGGCTTGATCAGACTCACAGCAGCTGGAACGAAACTTCTGTTTGTGATTAGTTGAAACAGTATAACTGGTGGTAGACTGCTACCTGATAATGTCAGTATTTTCTTAGATTGAATCCAAATATTTGCACACAGTTTTGACAGCTGAATCACTGATGTGCTCAGATTGAAAAAATCTTTTAAGACAGAGAAAGAAATGACCAAGAAATGGCTCTTAGTAAATGTGTTGCTAACTGGTGTATACATGTGCTGTTGTCCTCTGCTTTACTTGGTCTGAGCTGAAGAGATCCTTTGTGGTTCTGTCACCTGCAAAACATTACAGCTGTTGCTGAAATGCTGCTCTTAACTGCTGGAAAAATCAGTCTTCCATGTTTATAGAAGTTCTTTCTTAATTTTCATAGTCACAAGTCTGCTACCTGTGACAGAGCAGGTACACATTTCATACACAGCTTTGATATTGCTTATTCTGAACCTTCCTCCTTGTCCTTGGTTGTATTGTATGCTTTTTCTATTGGGATTATCATTTCTGCTCTTCTGTGTTTCTTTGCATAATCCCATGTAGTATTCTAGACCCCTGTTACACTGCATGACATCTTTTTAGAGGCTGAAGAGCTTATTCTTTGTACTGAAGATTTTGTATGCTGTTAATTATTCTTACTACTCTTCTTAGAAACTTTTCCATCTCTTCTACTTGATTTTTGAGATAAGGGGTTCAGAACTCCATGCAGTATTTAAGATGATGTGTGAGGATAATCTATTTATGTTTAAATGTTTTGTCTATAGTCAATGTATTTATTTCAGTAAGGCTGTATTCTAAAGCTTCTTTATGCTAACCTTTTGTGTGTGACTGAACCCCATGTATGTTATTCCCAGATAAGCTATGTATATATGTATCTCATATATGTCTTCCCATCTTGGAAAGCATAGAGACGCTGAAATCTGCAGACATTTGTAAAGGACTGTGCTTTGACACAGGCTATCTGAGAGAGTGAAGTGAAATGTGAGAACTGTACCATAAACTAGAACAGACTGTTCATAAAACTCACGGTGATGAACACTTCAACTTTATTCTAGTTTCTTAGTTAGGTCATAGTTTGGGTAACGTGCAACCTGAAAAGCAGACTAAGTAGTTAATTAAAATGATTTTATTAATATTTCTATTTTCAATTAACGATTCATTTTGCTTGGGGAAAAGAAGGCTCCAGGGAGACCTGATAGCAGCCGTTCGATATTTAAAAGGATGCTAAAAGAAGGAAGAGGACAGACTCTTTATCAGGGTCTGTTGTGATAAATCAAGGGTGAATGGAAAGGGGAGATTTAGACTTGGATATTAGGAAGAGATTTTTTTACAACACAAGTCATGAGGCACTGGCACAGGTTGCTAGAGCAGTGGTGGAAGCCCCTTCCCTGGAGACCTTCAGGATCAGGCTGGATCAGGTTCTGAGCACCTGGTGTAGCTGTAGGTATCCCTGTTCCTGCAGGGGGGACCAGCTGGTGTTCAAGGGTCTCTTCCATCTCAAATGATTCTATGCTTCTGCACCGAAAATGTTTGGAAGTAACAAATCCAACTTGATTCCAATGCTAGTGATGTTACAGTGAATACATAGTTTAGTAATGAACTTACTGTTCACATATGGTTTTAGTGAATAGTAATAGATAGCAATTTAACTGGAAGAGGTATACAGAATTTGTAGAAAATGAGTTCTTTCTGACTTTAGCATAAGTATTCTTGGCTAACAGTTGAACTCTTCTTTTTTTTTAAGCTTATTGCAGAAGAATTCAGTCACAAAACGTTTCACAAGTTTGGAGCGCATGCTGCGCCAGGTAAGTATGTATGTATGAAATGCTTTAACTTAAGAATCCAGCAAGCTAATTTGTTTATGTATGTTCTTGTGTTGGTTTTGGTGTGTTCTTGTAACTGACTGTAGAAATGTTGTGCAGAGAAAAGACAGGGAAGCAGTTTAGTATGTTATTGTCTTTTTGTTTTCCTCAGTGGGGAGCTGGATGTTCACAGGGAACTAACCATGGTGATGCAGTCCTTGAGCTTTTTGTAACGTTGTAGGTTTCCTTTTTCCTCTTGCACTATACTGTGCTTCTAAAATTTAAAACAGTGGAAACTGCAGATAGTAGAAACATGTTGTTATTGTACTTTTTTTTTTTGGCCTTATTACTGACACCTGGGTAATGAGAAATCCCAGACCTTATTATAAGTGCCAGAGATTTTTTGCTATTGGTGGCATATTAGATTGCAGCTTAGTTTCTCACAACAGTCTTGTCATGTTTTCCTACAGCAGTTAGTTTACACTTTTTTTCTTAGATTTCTGTTTCTTTTACTTTCTTGAAATTATTTGATAGTGCTTTTATGTCCTTCATCGCTGTTCTGCTACTTCGGGAGTTAAGAGAACCCTCCTTACACACAAACAAATTCATAAGATGTAATTGGCTTATTTTCAGGATCTTCTCAAGAGAAATAATATGCCTAGAGGTCACTGAAAGTGCAGTTGTTTTAAAACTCATCTTGTGCTGAGCTGAGTTTTGCTGGTTGCAGTGCAGTGCCTCTTGATTATGTTGGGAAAACTGTTCCCTCTGTTCATAGCAACTGGGTAAAAAAAAAAAAAGAAATCTAGCAGCTTGAGTAAGTTTCAGTTCTCCAGTGTGAAACTAAGTGGAGAAAGTGAAAAGCTCAGGGATGGTGTTCTGCTGTTTGTTATGAAACATACTAATTAGAAGAGCTGTTTTGGATACCTGGATATATTTCATTTATACAAGCAGCTCCCGTGAATGAAATGTTAGTTTATCTGTTCTCCTCTGAATCTGCTGTTCCAGTACGTAGGGAAAGGGATATACAGTGTACTGACTGGCCTGGACATAGCTGTAAAACAGTCTCTTCTTGTTAAGCTAAAAGACCAGCTCAAGGACAAATCTCGGCTTCAATTGCACCAGCTCAGAAAATTACCAAACCTGCTGCAAAATACGGAGTGCCTTTAGCGATGAAGAAGTGTTATGACGCACCCAAAAAGCATCATGAGAAAAAGTCATTGATTAAACTTAGGCAGGTAACTAAGTTACTTGAATTGAACTATTTTGCAAATGCTTGTATTTGAATTGTATGAGAATGTTATGTGTTGCTTTTCAAAATGTCACTTAGATGAACAAAGCATCTAGAGAGGAAATAGCATTCTAAGTGCTCGTCTTGCACTGTTACTGATTTTTTTTCTTTTGTTCATTTTGGAGGCTGCTACTTTAGGCTTGCTTTCTAATTCCACGAGTGAGTTAGGTCTGCTTTGCATACGTGTTCAGCTTCTCTGTTGTTGACCAGTCTTGGAAATGCTGGTAGCTGGTTAGATAGACCAACAGCATTGGTGCAGCGTAAGAATCCTGGCATATTTCTGCAGTGTTCGAAAACTATCTCCAGTTTTCAAACTTAAGTAGGCTTACTGGTAGCTTTATAAAGCGTTGTCAACCAGAGAAATTATCTAATTGGAAAAGAGTTTGCCAGACTTAATTCCGTGAGCTAATGAAAAATGGGTTTTTATACAGTACCACTGATCTTCTTTTTTCCAGTCATCTTTCTCCGCTCTCCCTATTACATGATACTGTCTATGTGTATTCCTTAATTACTGAATGACTGGCAGATACTACATGATACAACCAGTTAGGCACATTACAAGTAACTAGTAACCAGGGAGCTCCCACATCAGCATTTTCTACTCTAAGCCTACAACATAATTCAAATTGTCTTCCGAACAAGTGATTTGCTTGTTTGTTTCGTTCTCCTCTTAGCATTTGGGGAAATATAACACTGAGATTACTGTCTACAAAACTTGGTGTCGTATCTGATAGATGAACAGAAAATGAGCCACGAGATAGTGTTTCCCTAATCTTTCTGTAACCTCTGAATCTTTTTAACTTGTACCAGTGATTCCCACAGGCTTTGTTTGTTTATCATGTGCAGCTGGAAAAAGAGAGCAGGAGTAAGCAAACACAAAAACTTGTGTCCTTATGAGGTCATGATGCTTTTCCCATTTAAAGCCTGGTTGTGCAATCACATGCTATTCTGTTGCTGTTTATAATCAGTTTCACCAACCAGCGCTGAAGCAACTTGTACAGTGACTTAAAGTCCTTGTTATGGCAGGGTGAAGACTGAGGAAAAAATCTTGTACTGCAACTTAAAGATAATCCTTTGTGTGGAGTGTACGTAGTAGCAAGGGGTAAGATATAGGCTAGAGATAATGGCTACAGCATAATACAAGTTTTATCCTCCTGGTTGTTGTTCCAGGCTAGCTATGCAGGTCACACATGGATTTCTAATGGAACATGCAGCTTCATTGCTTGTTTAGTGTTACTACATGAATGCACAGTAGTTGAATTTTGAATTGCATAGAAGCCTTTTAGAGACTTAAATCAGTTGTTTGAGTTACTTGAAAAGTACTAGTCTGATATAAATTTAGATTGTCAAAAGAAAATCTTATGAAGCAAACTGTGTTCTTGTCGAGTCAGGAAAAAAAGGCTTATTATGTATAACTGTTGTGTTGGATAGTGCGGCATTGTTCCCATTTTCTGTGGGTAACAAGACAAAGCCTAAGGATAACCTAATAAATTTGTTATCCAAATAAGAGGCAATCTTACTATCTTAGGACCGTCAAAGACGATGAAAATATTATAATGTTTCTGCCAGAAGAAGAAGAAAATTTGAGTCGAGGAGATCTTAAATTATTTTCTTCAGCCTTCAAGATGGAGCTCTTTGCAGTGGGTGAACAAGTATGCTAGTATTTACAACCTCCCAACTAATGAATTATTTTAAACCCAATTTTGCACATGCCAAGATGTGGGTTTAGGATTTTTCTAGTTTTTCTCTTATTCTAGCATTGTGCTATCCTAATTTTAAGTTTCACCTTTTATCTAGGCCTATCCAACTCCAAAGAAGAAAATAATTCCAGGAGAAGAAAGGAGGAAAATGTTTGAGGTATCATGAAATCTCACGCTAATCTTCAATCTAAGCAAAAGCTGAGTCCAAAACTTAAGAATTTGGACTTTTAAAAATGACAGAATGAAACCTTCGAACCTTTCCTCCTTATCTTTTTTTCCCCAGTCATTATCTAGCAGTGTTTTTTGTCTTCTTGGACATAACCAGCAAGTGGAATACTAACCTATCTTGATAGATGCTTTGCAGACCAATGGCTGAGCAATAAATACTAAATTATATGCTTATTTTTCAGGAACCTTCAAAAAAGAAAAGGTTAGAATTGCCTGAAAAAGAAAAACGCCAAAGAGATCAGGTAGACAAGATACTTGGACGCCCTTTTAATTTTTTTCTTTCAACACCCATAGTAATTCTAGTGACATGTGTTGTGTTGCCTAGGAGATGGAAGTAGTTCAGTTTCCCAGTTACTAAATATGTTTAATCCTTATGCATTGCAGATCAGTTTACTGAAGGCAGAGGAAGTAAGAAGACTGGAAAAAGAAAGGGTAAAATATGTTTAAAATACGTTAATAGCAAATCTTAATGTTTTACTTAAAGCGATTCCTTGAATTATGTTTTCCTTTATTGTTTTTTTCCTTCAGATGGAACGAATAAACAGAGCCAGGGAACAAGGATGGAGGAATGTGCTTGGTTCAGGTGGAAGTGGTGATGTTAAGGTTGGCAGCAGATGCAGAAATGTGATGTAGTTTGCTCCTCCCACCTTTGGTTATCTGGCATGATCTTCTCTTTTCAGAAAGAACTGCTCTTGGATTCAACTCTTGAAGTTGCTCTCTATTAAACTAGCTGTAATTTAAGAGAGAAGTCTGTGTAACTGACTTCCTGGCCTTTTTGAGATCATGTGCCATGTTCATTTTTAATACTTAATGATTTCTGAATCTCTTCTCTTTCTGCCAGTAATGATTTTCATGCATCGCTTTCTTTTTTTTTGTTGTTTTTTCCCACTCTTGCTTTCGCTGCTTTTCCTGAATAAATGCATGAAGAGCTTCTTTCATATTCCAGTTTGTTCTTGAAACTTCTTGTTGAAATATCTTTCTAGGTTCTCATATTATTATAATGGATTTTTTTCCCAGTATTGAAAACATGTTTTAAGCTTTTGTTTTTAGTTAACAACATAATTGACAGTTCCAGTATCTGTGTTATGTTGTCTATGATAGGTGAGAAAATTTGAGTAAGCGTATCTTTTTCTCAAAGCTGTGAGCCCCTTAGTTTTTTCATTTTTATGGAATTAAGTTATATAATTCCATGCTATTTTTGTGACAATTTCATAGTTTGTATATCTCTTGCTTCCATGGAAACATAACTGTTCTGGAAAGTAGCATGATGAAGGTATTTGAAGGTAGGACTTTTGGACTTTACTTTCATCAGACAGTTGGCAGTGAAGAAGTTCAAATATTGCCACGTCAAGTAAACCAAGAAAATTGATTTACATCAAGTATGATGTGAATCTATCTGACGACATGAAGTGGGTTTAAATGCAGCCGTTAGTTATGGTGCTGGTGAATCCTACAAAGATATTGGGCTTAAATGTGTTTAGCTCAGTTTTTATAAAGAAACTCTGGCTGAACGCTACAGTCAAAATGAGAGGAGGTTTTGTATGAGAAAATAGCAAGGAAATGGAATTGCATGACCAGGCTTCAGTAGCTGCTTATCATAACTATAGTTCAAGATAGACACCCCATTTTGCTGCATGCCACGCATTGTATAAATAAGCTTATATACAGAAGCAAGCATAGAAATATCAGTTTCAAAACTACCAGGCTCTGGTTTAATGGGAAACTGAGAAAAGTTGTTTGTTTTTCACATCTCTCTGTCCTTCTCTCTATCAGAATGGTGTTGGCAGTCATCCATGCAAGGCCTCCGTTACAACATGATGTATAAGCATCATGATATTTGGTTTAGAGATTGATATGTTCCTGAAAATGACCGTGCCTTAGATTAGATTGGAGAGTTTTATTGCAAGGGCCTTAGACATAGGAAATACAAAACATTCATCACTGTCTTTTAGTGTTCTTGGTCATGTACAGAAATTGAAGTTCAGTGGCTGTGTATATTTTCACAAAGTGCCGCTGTGAAATATCAAAGCAAACAGATTGTGTGTATATATATATATACGTACACATAACTGTTTGAAATATGTTCTTCAGGTTAGTTTTACACAGCCCTTAACGCAGGCCACTAAGTTACCATCACTCAGGGTTTTCATGTACTGTCAGAGTAGTTCTGATTTGTTTTCTTTCTTTCTCCTGCACATAAGCAGTGCAGTCAGTGACTCACTGATGATGCTGTTTAGAATATGGGTATTCAAGCATTCTGAGACTGCAAGCCACATAGTCCCTGATGAAGGCGTAACAAGGTCTGCACCGCATTATTTTTCCTCCTGGTTTTTTTTTTTTGAGTGGCACCTGTTTTTGAGGGAAAGTAGGGAAAGAGATGTCAAGGACTTGGCTTTGGATTCTAGCAGGGACTGCAACTGTTATGCACGTGGTTGATGAACGCTTGCTTCTGAACTGTTTGCCTAGAGATTGATCTTAATATTTCTTCAGATGATCTTTTTGAAAATACACATAGTAATTATAGGTGAAACCCTGAACAGTGTCTAAGGCAAGGCTTTGCATTTTATTTGTAGAATCGGCTGCCTTTTGTAACAAATCACAGTTATCTGGAGGAACAGCATACCGGCATACTTACTTGAATGCCTAGATTGATCTGTTTGCTTTTTATCATATGGGTTACAGGGAACCACTGATGTTTGACAAACTGAAACTCGGAGTGTGAATAAAATTCTGTTATCAAATACGGGCTGATACAGATCTTCTGCGTGAACCATCCTACAACTGTCACATCTGCACTGTCTTATTTGAAATGTGAAATAATTTGGAACACTTAGAGTATTGCGCATGCTGTAGGTTCACTACCATGGGCTGCCTGATTGACCAGTTACCCACGTGTGAAGAGAACATTTTTATGCATGACCACCTTACCTTTGTTTTGTCAATTTCATGCTTTCTGTATCTATTCTTGACTATTACTATACAAAACTGCTTACAACATTTTCTTGACTATTATTTTGACATGATGGTTCTCCAGGAATTCCAGGTCTTTGAAGATGACAGAGATCATTTTCATAAAGCTCTAATCTGTGGTAAATGTTTGCCTGGTCTGAGCTTCACTAGGGAAGCCTGTCAATTTTGGTGATGCAGTGAAGTTATAGATAGCTGAAAATGAGGAGTCTGAGATAAATTTATTACTGTCCTTCAGCAACCTTAGAGACATGCTTTACCATTTATGGCATTAGTAAAATATGGATGTTTGGATAGCTATCATTCATTAATACTGCAGTTAGTACTCTATCACTTCTAACTTTTTGCATGGAAACTTGTTTTTTTTCGTTGTGTCAAACGTGCTATTTCCAGTTATGCTTCAGCAGGTTCTTCACTGATAACTTGCAAAATATGTAGTGGATGGCTCATGTATAATAGCCTAGAGAGAGAAAATACTGTTACTTTGGAGTACTAGGTGAAAAGTAAGTTTTCATTTTCAATTTATCAGTCGTGTAGTAGATTAAAATAGGTGAATGCCAAAATTAAACTAGGACCAATTGAGAATGATTGCAAAGCATATTAATACTTTTACTGTGCTGGAGTGGAGAAAAATTGAAAGGGCTTGTTAAAACAGTATTTGAGATTTTCAGCCTACCTCTTCTGACTTTCAGGCACCGTATTATGGCGGTGGAGGTGGTGTTGGTCCTTTTCCTGCCTCTTTGAGAGGACAGTATGAGCACTATCACGCTATTTTTGACCAGTTGCAAAAGGAAACCTTCAAAGTAACTAAAGAGAGGCAAGCCAAATGGAGGGCGGAAGTACAAGGCCAAGAAGCTGCTGAGAGGTATGGCTACCTTCCATGTGATGTTGCATGTGGTCTGCTTCAGATGAAAGTAATGAAAGTTACTGTACATATTTATCTACAGAGGAATTCCACCTGGAGTACGTCCAGGAGTTCCTAAGGGGCCTGCAGGTCATCACCATTTACCTGATGCTGATGCAATTAGGAAAAAAGTGAAAAGGTTGAAGGAGGTGTCTAAACAAGCCAGTGCAAACAGGTTGGGCTACAATAATCCATAAATCTGTCCCTACGTGTTAGAATTTTGTTCTATCTTGTTCCATTTAGTAGTTGCACATGTCTCAGAATCATCTTTATCCATTGGTAGTGTGCTGTCTGTTTGTGTGTTGGTCCCTCACAGACCACAGTACTTTCAACACCAATGGAAACCTTGGCTCTCCCTGTAGGGGAAAAAAAAATGATTACCAATTACCTAAGCTAGATTTAAGCTAAAAGGACTGGCTTAATGCAGTTAGAGTCTAGGTAAAACAGCCTTCTTGGCTTTTTTCTAGTTCTGATTTCTGTGTTACATGCCAAGATGCTTCCTTGTCTTGTCATGTCATTCTGGCTGCCTTTTTTCCGTCTGAGCATTTTTATTTTATTTAAGAGTACGTAGAAAGTTCTCGGCACTTCTAGCTTATGTGTATTGACCAGTGGAAAACTCTTTGGGGCTTTCTTCATCAGGAGATGTGAGTGCTAGATGTTAAAATGATACACAATTTATGATTTCTGTGGTACTTACTCTTTGCAGTAACCAGGAAGTGAGTGTGTATTGTATGTATTAAAAAAAAAAAAAAAGGCACATCTACATCTTTCAGGTTAATTGATAACCTCTTTCAGATACTGGTGTTCTTTCATGTTTTTGTTTGTTTTCCAAAACTGTTATTTTCCTTGAAATCTATTAATAACTTTAGAAAGAATTGTCTCCACACTCTGGAGTGAAAAATGGAGAAATACATGCTTAAAATTTTACTACTTCAGCATTGCTTCAACGTTGTTCTAGTATTCTTAATGGCAAGCTTTTTTCTTATGAATTATTTGAACTTCTGTGCATCAAAAGTAGTATTCTTTGGTGGCAGAAATAAATGGTGTTCATGTGAGGAAAAGGAAGTGGTTGAGGAACACATTTTTCTTAGTTTATTCTAAGTTGATTAATTCAGTTTGAAGTTTTATACAGTATATATTTAGCCTTCTAGATTATATACTGTATATCCACTCTTCTACATTTGTCTGGTTTATATATTGTAACTATATCATGGATGTTACAATTTTGAAAGCTGTAAAGTGTATTCCGTTTTCTTTACAGTAATTTGGGCAATTGTGAGCCAATTAAAACTCTTCCTGATATATATATATATATATATATATATATATATATATATATATATATATATATATATATAAAAACAAAACAAAGAAACATCTACAAGTGTATTTTTCAGGATGACGTATGTGCTTTTTCAACCTTCTCTGCAATCCTTGGCACACAGTGCCAGAATCCCCAGATCTTGCCTAGGTTAGGAAATAGTAGCATAGGTTAGTTAAGTGTTATAGTATTGTATGTATCTTACACATTTAATAATTACAACCTGTAGCAGAAATCAGAGCTTGAACCAGTGGTTGAGCACCTGGTGGGAAGGCAGGGCCAACCCAGGGGAGCTGAGGTGCAATCAATGCACCTGAGTGACTGGAAGAGGTGAAGCCAGGATCCACCCCTTCCCCGACCTCATTTTAAGGGTTGCAGTGGAGGTGACGATGTCTTGCTGGAGGTCCCTGCATTCCTAGGGCCTTCCAAGAGTAAGCAGGCTTTCTTCCATTGTTTTTGTCCACAGCTGCTCTGTGTGGCCTTGTCCTCATTTACTGCAGCCTAGGATTGTGCCACCCCACTGTTATTGCTGTGTTGCTTATCACGTAGCGTTACAGCATTACACAACCTTGTGGAACGTTGGCATTTTCAACTGTATGTTTAAAAAGTTGAAAAATCTTAAAATTACAATATTTCTGATTATGCTGCCCCAACTAAAGTGAAGTACTCTCAACTTCAGCAGTCTCTAAAAATTGGACAGCAGTGCTGACCAGAAGAAATCTGGTTGAAACATTTTAATAAGGTGAGTTACTCAGCCTTACATTAGGGAAAATCGTTATCATAAAAAATTGAATAGGTTTTTGCCATGAGTTAGGTTTTAGATGAAGAGAGCATTGGGTTTGGTGTTTCTCTTTGCGCTGAGGTTGCTTCTCCAAAATTGTAGGCTAAACCTCATCTGCGTGATGTATTTTGATAGACTTGTTTATCTACTGGTTGAGTTCACATGTAATGAACGTTGACAGTCAAAATCATGTAGTGAGTCAAACAGATGCATAAAAAAGTTATCAAGTGGTTCTTTCTTTACCAGTAGTTCAGTGGACCACTTTGCATTTCCAGAACAGCTCCAGGGTTTGTTCTATCAAAGGAATTTCACCTCTCTTTCAATTCTTGAATTATGGCATATGGATATCTCATTTCACTTCCTCATTCATTGCTGGGTAGCAGTGTGGGGAAAAGAAGATTCAAAGGGGTTTAATGAGTGTGCTAATTCATTTATGAAATGCTAACAGTAGCTTCTGTATGGCAAAATATTCTTTCTTTGGCTGTTTCAGCCTGATGGTCAGCTTTTCTTGCTATCTTCCTGCCTTTTGTTGGACTGCTAGTGCTCTACGTACAATCAGACAAGGCTGCAGGGGAGCCTTGCGCAGGGAATTCTCTCATCATTCTATGATTGTTAGGATTTCTAACACTGTCCAAGAGTTTTTTTGTTTGTTTTTCGTTTGTTTTCCTTAGAGAGTTTTCTCATTAGTCTCCTTTTAATCAGTTCTTCTAGGAATTGTTTCCTCTACCATGTGATCGTATCTGTGCACTAGGAGACTTGCCTGGTGCTGTTACAGTGATGTGAACACAGCCTTCTTGTCTAACCTAACAGGTCTCTGACGTGGGGCAGGATATGTGAAAAAATATCTGTTCTGCTTAATTTTGTGGCAGGAAAGCTCACTTTGAAAATAACTGAACAAAAATCTCATTAAGTTAACCAAAATGCCCTTGGAAAACCACCATTGAGGAGTTTTCAATTAGGTAGAAGCTCTTGCTCCAAGCCTAGATCAGACTTGCCAAGCAATTTGGGCAATTGTGAGCCAATTAAAACTCTTCTTGATATATATCTTCTTGATAGATATATATATCTATCTATATATCTCTCTATATATATAAAAGATATCCAACAGGATATCTTAACGGATGGCTTATGAAGACTTCTTGCCTGTCTCCAGAGGAAAGTCTTGAAGGGATTCATCTTTTGTACTTTTTATCTGTGTTTTACTAGTGAGACAAGCTGAGAAATTTCCAGAAATAACTACACTAAAATCATGGTTTGACAATCATTTTTGTTTTGATGAACAGAACGTGCAAGAGAGCAACACTGTATTGGAAGAGAGTTCAATTGTATTTCCTGTGTTGTTGAGTGTATTTTTCTCCATATTGTGAAAGTCTGACTTGAGCATTTTGGCTGATAAAAGGCATTCTTCTGAAGATATGTTACTTATGGAAAGTTAATTTCTTATTTGTTTCCCTGTTGAGATAAATGCACTGGTTGTATGAATGCTGTATTTCTGAAGCTTAGAGCTTGCTATGTGTTACGATTATTCAGGCAGAAAGGATGGTTACCTGCTGAAAGAGCAAAGCAAGTTGAAGAATTCTGGCAACGAAAGAGGGAAGCCATGCAAAACAAAGCTCGTGCTGAGGGACACATGGTATGGAAAATGCAGTCTTTGTGTGTTACTGTTTCAGAATGCTTTACAGATCTTTAAATTAGTACTGTAGCCATGAAATACTGACTAAATATTTTTCTACATATTAAAAAAAAAAAGAGGGGGGGTACATTTTAATAAAACCAACAAAGGCACTGGAATTGTGCAGACATGTCTCATTTGTGTAAGTTCATGATCAAAGGGGAAAAAATACCTCTTCTGTGCATGTCTTACTTGATATTGTAAGCTTCAGAACAGTGTTGAGCATTTACTGCTGGTCATAGATGTGAAATTTTGGTTGAAACTGTGCTTGCATATGAACTGAACTCAACTATAGTAGTGTTTTCCTGAAGGCATGCTTTTTATTAAGATACTTCAGCTTTGATGCAAAAGTATCCTTAGGTTAGTACATTAGTTCTAAAGTATGAGTCTTCTGTTTTTTAAAATGTCGTTTTGTTTTAAAGCCTCTGAGACCAGTAAACCTTTTTTGATAGAAATAATACTAGTTCATTCTGCCTCATTGTAGATGAGTCAGTCATAGTACCTGCTTCTAATTTGTTTTAAACTTTGGCATTAATGTAGTTTTCTATGATTTCACTGATGCAAGTTACCCAGGTATGCACTGGGTATTGCTGTTTCTCTAGTGTATTCAGCTGAGCCCAAATGCTTTACACTTAACGGGCAGCTGTAATAAAATGGGGAGGCTCTAATTCTAAGCCAGGGCTCCATATTAATGTGTCAGTTACCACTGATGGCAGAAGCTTTCAGCAGTTTTCTCCTGTTTGTACTGGGGGGGAGGAAGGAGGGGTGACACCTTGTATGGCTTGCAGTAATTTCCATATAAAGAGTTGCTCAGTCTAAAGAAGAAAAAGCTCCCGGAGGACCTCATAGTGGCTTTTGAGTACCTGAAGGGAGACTATAGGGAAGATGGTGAGGGGCTATTCAAAAGGTTTTGTATTACTAAGACAACAGGTAGGCTTGAAACTAGATGAGTGCGAATTTAGATTGGACATCAGGAAGAACTGTTTTACCTGGGGTACTGCAGCACTGGGCCTGGTTGCCCAGAGAAGTTGTGGAACTCCCTGGAGGAGTTCAGGACCGGATTGGATGGAGCTTCAGGCAACCTGGTCTAGTTCAAGGTGTCCCTGCCTGCAGCAACAGGTTGGAACAGGATGGTCTTTAAGGCTCCTTCCACTCTGAGCTGTTCTGTGATTCTGTGACATGGGGATGGTGCTGTCTTCTAGACCAGAATAATTTAAGAGGAAAAATGGATAGGAATCAGATGGAGCTTTTTGTGTGAATGCTAAGTCAAGTGGTTGTGTTAATTTATCCAACCTTAGTTCAGTATGTGGTTACCTTTGATATCTCTGTTTTTTTAAGTGACCCTACAGTTCAACTTGGTGGTTGAGTGGTATTTCCAATGTTACAGTCTTTAAGACAGCTGCTGACTCATCCTTGTGCTTCTTTGTAGCTGTGGGGCATTAAAAGACACTGAGTCCTGGTCTTTGAAAATTTTAGTATGTTCACTTAAGTAGACAAGTGTAAATGATTAATGCTAATTGTTTGTGTTAATAAGACCAGTTATCAAAAGCTTGCTTCCAATTCTTGTTGTTTAAGGTCCTCATTAGTTTGAGAAAACTTAAAGCTCATGCGAATGCCACAGTGAGGACCAGCAAGATTACTTGTAGAGTGCCAGTTAGCTTTTTCAAAAGCTCAGGAACATGCATAAAATAAAACTTAATTTTGAAAACTATGTGTTTTCTGAAAAATAAAATAGGGAAAATACGCTTCTATTTTTTACTTTTACTTAACATTTCAGCTTAAACTAAAATTCATAGAATTCTCATGGTTGTGTGCTATTTCTTTCCTATGAGAATAAATCTTTTAATTTATCCCTAGAGACTAAGCCAGAGGAGTTTAGAACAAATCTTTTTTCTTAAATTACTGATTTTTAGCTGAATCTGAAAGAGTATGTAGCCAGAATATTTGGATTTGGTCCATCTGCTCATAAATCTTAACTGCAGTATTGAGGTACAGGCATTTCTCTACACTCAAGCCTGGGTAAACAAAATACCAAGTGTTTTAAAAGGCAGAAGGTCTATATAACAATCTTACATGCATTTACTGTCATTATGTGCTGAAGATACTTTTTCGTGAGTTCAGCAGGGTCAGAATATTATGATTAGCAGAAGCATTTAAATTTAAACCTAGTAGGGAACTTTGGGTTAAATGATTCTTGCACTGTCTAGAGTTGGTCTTCTGTTAGTGTTCCCATAAAAGTTGAATCCTTTTGGTTACATTTGGGATTCTGAATATATCCCACTACCCGAGATCATACACTTAAGATGCACATGCAAATTCTTGAATTTGCTACTTCTAGTGTGTTAAAGATACATATTATGATGAGAAAATGGTTAATGTACATATGAAGATTCCACTTTCATTTTAGGCTTTGCTCAGTGGTGGCAGAAATACAGACTGTGTGATGCTGTTTGTGTGTATTATAGATGTGCCAAAACTGCTGCTCAAGAACATTTTCTAACACAGCAGGGGAAGACAAGCTGCAGGGAGAAGACCTCTACCATGTTTAAGACTAGCTTGTTTGTGGCTACTCAGGGTTGTCAGCTCTTATTGTCAGATATTACTTGTAAATGAAACGAGGTTATCGTTGAACTTAAGAGCAGCTTCACATCATTGATGGATTTGGTTTCTTCTAAGTGGACAGTTACTGGATAAGTCAGGTAATTTGACTGCCCAAGCCATTTTAAATTTGATACCATTAAATGGCAAACAGGGTACACTGCAAAACGTGGCAGATATCTATGGAGGCAGGCCCATGTCTGCAAGAGGAAGGAAATCCAGAAACAAGGAAGAAGAGGTATGCTTGCCGCATGTTTGCCACTTCCACTGCAGAAATAGCTCTGTTTTGAACTTCATTGTGCCTTTTTTCCCTGCATGGTTCATCAATGTAATGCAATGAAAGGACTTCATAAATTCCTAGGAAATAATTTATTCCTGGAATGTGGGTGTGTAATTTTTTTTATTAATATTATTTTGAATATTCATAAAACTGTTGTCTACAACAGTTATGAGAAAATGTCTGCCTGGAAAAGTCTGTTGAACTTGCATATGTATCTGTATGATGTAACTGTGTTGTAACATGTGTAACCATTCCTGGTCCCTGGTTATGTCAAGTACAATACTAGCTTACTACTGAGGAATGTAAATTTCAGTTTTGTTTTCATTGGATGAATGTTCTTCTGGGAATTATTATATGTTACTATAGCAATAGTAATTATGTTGGTTTTCCCCTCATTTCATTTCCCTTTTTGTGGAATCTTAACTGGTTTTGTAAGCTAACCGTGCTACAAACGGTTTCAGCGCAATTGAAAATTGCTTCCTTTCTTTGCCTTAGGAATATTTGGCAAGGTTAAGACAGATACGACTACAGAACTTCAATGAACGTCAACAGATTAAAGCGAAACTTCGTGGAGAGAAGGTCAGTTTGAAAAATAAATAATTTGAGAAGTTGGCTAGGGGATATAATCTTCTATCCTTGCAGAAACATTTCTCTCAGAAGCAATTATACATATAGTTCTACCATTTAATTCTGTTCCACAGTTAGTGTACTTCCATCTCTTTTTCTGGAACTAACAAAATTTGTTGGAATCCAATGGTTGAGCTTCAGTACATGTAGCCCAACAATCTTTTAAAGACAGGGCAACGTAAAGTTACATCAGAATTTGACACACAAACCTCCCACTGGAAAAAAGATACCTAAGATTTTTTGCTTGGGCTTTGTAAAATGATTTCTACTAGGACTCCTCCTTATACTGCACGAAGCCTACTTAAATAGGCTTATAAATAGTTTGTATTAAATCAGAGGTCTGTGCAAGTCGAGCTTTAACAGTTCAAGCCTACTGTGAGACTTGATTTTTTTACTCAACTCTGCCAGTCTGTTCTGTAAATTGCACTATGCAGAAGTTATGAAATAGGAGTTATTTAGAAACAGAGATTTTCATACACCATACATGTTCTTGTGTCCATTCTCCATCAACAGCCATCTACCCATTCAGTCTTCCCAGCATTGTTGGGTCAACTTTCACTGCCTGTGCAACTTTAGGTCCATTAATTTCTTGCTTTCTTGTTTGTAGAAACTTGATATCATTATCAGTAATTTCAAAAAGCAAGTTTAGGCCAGTTGGGTATTTTATTTAAGTGAGAATTTATCATGTAGAATTCTGACTTGTGTTAGGCAGGTGATCAGTCTGAATAATCCCATTGGTCACTTCTATCTCTCAGCTGTTAAAAACAGGTGCTAATGATAATTAATTGAGGACTCATACTTTGCAGAACGAAGCTCCCAGTTCTGATGGACAAGAGTCAAGTGAGGAAGCAGAAATGAAACGCAAAAAGATAGAAGCACAGAAGGTAATTGTGGGGAGGGAGTAAGTGGAACGCATTGGTTTTAAAATTGCCTTCTTAACTTAAAGTTTCTTACTATCAATATCTGTTTACACTTTCAATAATGAAGGTTTTCGTCTCTCGTAAGTCATAAATACTGTACTGAGGTAACAACTGCGTTCAACTGATTCATCTTTGTTTTCAAGTACGTTGTGGTGTGGCATAGTATATGAAGATTTTGGTCCCATCCTTTCCATAGAGGGCTAGAGATTAGCCCTGTATACTAGCTGTACTGCTAAAGGCACTTTGGTATAATAACTAGGATAGCCTTTTGATGGTAAAAGGGAAAGGAAAACGTAGCTTAAATAACATCTAGTTTAAAGAATAAATGACTCTTTGCTTGTGCAGACAGGGCCACAGGTAGATTGTAGGATGGGCTATTGCAGACTACTTGGAATCTTGTTTTGTTCGGTAGTTGAAAGCAAGTGTAATTCACAGGAATCCAGTTTTGGAGCTTTTTTCTCCTTGTTCTTTCTATATTAATAACCACCTCTACCATGCTATGTAACAAGTATTACTCTACTTATTCACTTTGTCCCCTCGTCTTCAAGGAGCAATGTAGAAACAAGCTGACCTTATGCCTAACCTTAAAACTAGAGGCGAAGCAGCAGCTGAAGCTTTTCTCATTTGTTGAATAAATACTGACAGTTTAAGCTGTATGTTTAATTGTTCATGGTTGATGTTCTGGATGATGATAAGCTGGACATGAGCCAGCATTGTGGACTTGCAGCCTGACTGACCAACTGCATCCTGGGCTGCATCATAAGAAACACCAGAGGGGATTGTTTCCTGTACTTTGCCCCTGTGAAGGCTCTATGTGCATTACTGTGTCCAGGCCTGGGGCCTGCAGCTGGGGAAAGATGCAGAGCTGTTGGAGTGGGTCCAGAGAAGGCCAAAAAGATGATCAGAGAGCTGGAGCACCTGTCTTGTGAACAAAGGCTGAAGCAGCTGGGCTTGGTTAGTGTGGGGAAGAGAAGATTTCTTCAGGAAAACCTCATTGAGACCTTCCAGTACTTGAAGGGAATTTACAAACAGGAGGGAGACCAACTTATTTTAGATGGTCTGATAATGACAGGTTTGGGGTGGGGGGGGGAACAGTTTTAACCTAAGAGGGGAAATTTAGGTGGAAATTCTTCACTTGGAGGTGAGGTACGGGAACAGCCGAGTCTGTGCAGTCTGTAAAGAATTAAGTTACAGAAAACAAGATGAAGTGATCCAAGAATGTTTCTGTGTAAAATGTTCAGCAGAACTGTGTACTAATGCTTTTTGTGTATATAGTTGATCCTTTTTTTCCTTGCTTGCTTGTTACAGGCCCAAGCAAATGCTCGAGCTGCAGTTCTGAAAGAACAGTTAGAGCGAAAGAGGAAGGAAGCATATGAAAGAGAGAAGAGAGCTTGGGAAGAACATGTAAGCAAATGTACACTAAGTATGTAGTGCCGTGCCTTTGTATGAATGAAGTCTTTCATTGTGAATTTCTACCTTAGACAAGTTTGCCTTCTGAAATAGAGGAGAGCAGGAGCCAGTCATCAGGATTATGTTTAGTATTTTATTCATTATCTGCTGCTTACCAAAATGTATATAATCTTCATTGGATTGTGTGTTGCAGAGAGAAGTCCAACTAGTGATAACTACAAAAAATACAAAATGCTGTGGATCTGATAAATTGGCTCCATGTAATTAACATGTGTAATTAACAGTTGCGTTTAGTGCAAAAATGTGCGATGTTGCTCTTCCTGAAGGTTTACAGGAGTGTATCTGAGCATACTGTGTTGAATGTGCAGTCTTTGATTTTTCTTTAATGTATCTTTACAGCTGATAGCTAAAGGAGTAAAGAATCCTAATGTGCCTTGTCATGTGGGAGCAGCAGGACACAGTCCTGTGCACGGAATACAAGAGCCTGGAGTATCTCTTCCTAAGCAGCAGCTTCCAGTTAAGCCCATCTCCATGACTTCTGCTTTGAAAGAAGTGGGAGTGGTAGGTAGTCTTGTGAAAAAATAAAAATGAAAAAAAGCAGACAAGCAGACTGGGTTGAAAAAGATTTTTTAGGAGAATGTGTGTATTAGGTAGAAGAAATAGTGATTGCTTCAAAGAAAAAAAGACTAAATACCAATTTTATAAGCTGCTGAAACACATCTGTATTCTGAAATTCAAATCTGGTCAATTTTGGACAAAATAGCAACTTGTTTTTTGATGAATGAAGTCGTGGTTAGAGGAAGAAGTGGTTAACTAGACATGAAGCCTCTTGAAGTCAGGTGTTAATGAGTTTGTAATCTGTGCCCAAGTAGAGTGGAACTGATAAATGTTAAGTCAGTCCGTTTTATATCCTTGATTCTTTTCACTGACTTTAAAAGCATATACTGATTATAACAAGTCTGACAGTCAAGTGTGACAGCATGGTCTGGGTTTGTTGTTTTAAGACAGTATTCCAATTTTATATTTTCTGTGGTCTTTGGTCCCAATAGTGTCAATGCTTACGTGTTTGTTTACTGTCATCTGATTTAAGCAATACCATAAAAACTCAACATGTGACTGCACAACTTGTGTTTTAAATGCAATCTGTTAATTTGAATGTTAACCTTTGTATTATTACCTAGGTTATAGATTTAATTATAGTACAGGGTTATAGAGCGTGTATGAACTTGGATATGACGATAGGAATACAGTTAAAATTTAGCACAAAGTGATTTATGTGACTGAAAGGTGTCAGTTGATAGCTGGGAAGATAAATTGTGTTCTGATGCAAATATCTAAATCATGGAGCACTTTTTTCATGTGGATCATCCGTCTTACAGCAAAGTAAGAGAATAACTCACTGAAAATCAGAGTGCTTAGTTGATCAGAAGGACAAGCCTTGTGCATAATGATTAGAATTTTTGCATTCCTGCCTTCAATTATGTTGAATTATTATGCATATTTAATCTACAGTTTAAAACCAAGTATGCTTTCTGAAGGCAGCTCATTGTGAATGTTTTTAAGACTCTGAAGGGGCTTACCCACTAGTTCAAACTGTATTGCTCTTGTAATTGAAGCAGATGAAGAAGAATGTGAAGTGTTTCTCTGAAAAATGCTCTGCATAATGCAGTATTTGCCTTTTCTTGCTGTAATTGTTGCCAGTCAACTTTGTCCAAGCAGGTTTTCTTTGTGTTCTAGAATACTAAGGCAGTACTATTCTTATTCTTACTGACTTGGTAATATATGTGCTGTCATTACAAAAACTGTCTTTTGTGCTTTATTCTTTTCTTGACAAATGCTCCTGGACTCTGTCCTCCCAACTTCTTTGTTCTCACACGACTGCTGTTTTCTAGTATTGGATCTGAGTGTCATTTTGCTGTGTGTGACATATCTAGCTTTATCTCTGCCTTTATTATGCCGTGAGTTTTTACTTAACAGATTAATTTGGTCACTGCTTAAGACAGCAAACAAGTCAGACTTGTGTCCTTTAAAGTGCTTGTGAAGCACCACCAAACCAGAAGTGTTGTGCAGTCTGTCATAATCTACCTATGCTTGTCACTGAAAAGTCACCTCTAAGAGCCTTTCACTATGTAGATAAAGATTATTTTTTCTGCTGTACCTTCTACCTTATTTTTCCTGCTTCTTGGATTTAAAGGATGGAGATGTAACCGCTGCCCAGGAGGTTAAAGAGGAAGTCAAGAAGCCAGATCTTGCAGTGCAGGTATGTCAGGCTGCATTCTGTTTAATTTTCTTTTCCTTTTCAAGAAAGATGCTGTTTTAGGTAATTATCTGTTGATCCTTATTTCAGAACAAGCGGCAAATTCTGAAAAGATTAAATCAAAATCTTAAAGCTCAGGAAGATGAGAAAGGAAGAAAGGATGATAAAAACATCTCTGAGTCGGATGGGTCCGAAGATGGTAAAGAAGAGCAGGAAGATAACTATCCACTTGTAGGAGATCGCAAAAGATGGGCATCAAGAGCATCAGATTTGGTAGTTCCTTTAGCTCAGTTAACAATGGAAGAGTCTCTCTCTGGAACGGACCGTAAGCACTCTTGTCATGATATCAGTAAATCAGTTTGCACTGTGTAATGCCTGCTTTTTATCAATCTTCATTTATTATTATCCTTTTGTTATCACTTGTGTCTCATTTGCTTCTAAAGAAGGTGGCTATGTATTCGGTTGGAGAAGGAGTAAGGCATGTGTTTAGTAGATAAATAACCTGCAGGCCATGTGAAGAATAAACTCAATGAACAGTTGCCTAATTAAATACCTGGTTTATTTCTTCAAGCTGCCTTTTTAAGGGTCTGTTAAATAGGCACTAATCTAACAGAAAGAACAGATACAGTTAAAATAAATGAACTTTATTTTGCTCTGTGTTTCTTTGATGCCACTTGCAGCAATTGGATGGATCAATAAAGTGGGAAAAGGTGTTGCACTACAGGTGTAGTGTCCGAGGATTGGCACGATAAAGGAAGGGCAGAAGATTGCTCACCCATACAGGGAGATTCTAGGTTCTTCACAGAGGAAAGCTGCACAAAGGAGGGATGTCCAGGAAGAGACCCTTCCCCAGTGGCACTCAGCCCTTAAATGGGGGCTGCAGCCTTCACCTGTGCTCCCAGGGCTGAATCAGTCCTTGCCTCAGGTGATCAATCAGTGGTTCAGGCTGTGACTCAGCAGTTCCCATACACAGCTTTTTATCCTCTGTTTTCCTCAGAGGGAGAAATAGTAAGAAAAAAAAATGTCCTGGTATCTTATGACAAGGGATTTTCAATTTTTTTTCTTCCATATGAGCAAGCTGGTAGAAGTGGAGGTGAAATTTTTAATCAAGTGGTATTAAGACAGACTTTGACAACTATAAACATCTCTCAAACTTGTTCTTCCGGAGTACCTGAATTGATGAAAGTAATCCTTGCTTTTACTGTGAAGTAGATGATGTTAATTGTTGATTGTAAATTTAGTAACTTATCATTAAAAGGAGTTGGCAGAAGAGGAAATCCAGACTTCTCACCATAGTCTTTAAGCTCTCTGACTTGAGGCGAGGAGCATGATACTGAAATTGTAGTTTTTGGTTTTGTGGAGGTTTTTTGTTTACTATGTATAAAGTGAATGACAGTTTAACATGTTTTTGTGTCTTGACAGGGCAAACTATGGGAGAAGTAATTAGGCTGGATATTGGTGAACCTCGCAGGAAAGTCTGGGGCAAAAGCCCTACTGATTCGGTCTTGAAGATTCTAGGAGAAGCAGAGCTGCAGCTACCAACTGAAGTACTGGAAGAAATAGATGTAATAAATGGTAAGCACTGCTGGTGATCATTTATGCTGCAAGTGTAGGAAGTTCTAGCTTCACAGTTAGTCTATTGAGAACAATTTTGAAGTGATAGGAACATATTCTGTCCATATTCTTGTTGCTTCCGTGTGTTGCCTCAGTTAGAAGTGTTCCTAAACATTCAGAATGGCAGCATAAGCTGATAGCAAAAGATGTTGAAATATTTAACTCATTCAAGTAGTTACAAATTAAGATGGGTGTGCAGCAAGGCAAGGATCTTCCTTTTGTCAAAAAGCCATGGAATTGGCTTGTTAATATAAATGAGTCTGTGTATTTTTAAATAATGCCATCAACCAAATACTGTATTGCACAGTTCCTACTGCTTGCTGTTGGGGTGTAACTTAGCATAGTAGCAGAATTTCATTCTGGATGAGTTTGTCTTGGGTACAAACTCTGTTGCTTCTTGTCTTTGCTAACTTTCTTACCTGTTCTTTTGTTACTGCCATTTGTGTTCTCTTTCCTATTTTCTTGTGCTTTATAAATGGTAGACACAGGAAGCTTTTAGAGCTTTAGTATATTTTGGTCCTTGTCAAGTAGTTGCTTGTAATAGAACTGAGGAGGGTGGTATTTTGCTTCAAAAAAATAAATGTAAGGCTTAGTTATATCTGTTATATATATACTGAGAATGTTGGCTGTTAGCCAACACAACAGTCTGTTTCAGGTACCTTTTCATCTTAAAATTTAAAGCAGCAAAACATGATTATCTTGCCAACTTTAGCTAAAATTCAAATAAGAAATATTACAGAACAGTACAAGTTCATTCCAAATATGTAGGTTGCTCTGAAAGTAATGCTTCCCATTTGTTTATATGGAGATGACAACAGATGCAAAGAGCACAGTAATACTGTTAGAGCAGACTCCCAACTATTAAACACTAACAACTTCTGGTTTGGGATTCATTTCTAACAAGGTATGACTTAATTAATTTTAGAGCCGGATGATTTGGAAGCAGAGGTGTTGAAAGAAACTGAAGAAAATAAAAAAGACCAGAGCAAGGAATTTCCCATCTCTGTTAATGAAGTGTGGGTGAAAGAAAAACAGGATAAGTGAGTTATTCCTTTATTGATCTCTCTCTCTCTCTCTCGTTCAGATAACTAGCTATGTTAGTTAAAACATTAAGTTTACCTAAAGCTTTGTTGCTTGTCTGTACTTCCTGGTTGAGGATTTTTTCAATGGACTAATGACTGTTTTAAATTTTGTTTTCTAATAGTGCACAACATGACAGAAGAGATGAAGCAGCTTTGGAGAAAGCAGTACTTGATGAAGTGCAATCACAAAATGAAGCTCCAGGAGGTTAGTGAGTGTATTTTGTGTTGTGACTGATGGGACAGAATGCTGGAGCTATCCCTCTTCTCACTCCTTCACTAACCTAACAGAGCAGATTTTCTGTTTTCATTCTGTTTTTTAGTTCAGGACAAGTTTGTTGTGAGTTAGGAAGATGACTTGTGGGTATTCTTTTTGCCACTTCGGAAGAAAAGATGTAGCATCAAAGCTATGTTATGTATACACAGGGAGAATAGCCCATTCTTTATTACTTACAAATAAATATCAAGCACAATAACAAGTGAATATCATTCACAAGAATGTTATGATCTTCTAAAATGACTGTTCTAAGTGTTAAGAAGCCTGGTGGTTTTACTTGGTAAGAGTCTTCTTTGTTTGTTGACATGGCTAATATTAACGTTAAAATGCAGTGTGAGTAAAAAGATGTATTTTAAACAACTGTTAATGATAATCTGTTGTCTTCATTGCCTGGAGGAGTTGCTTGCTTTTTGAGGTTTCTAAGCTAATTCCAGAAGATGTAAGTATTTTATACCAGAAGGGAAAATACATCTACAGTAGTGTTGGTGATACTGAGACACTGATTAATTTCTCCATGAAGCAGTCTGTACATTTTTTCCTGTGTTGAAACACATATGTTGAGGTAAGTTTGAAGAAATGTAGTATAAGGCAAGGAAAAAAATGAGAGTGGATGATTCCATCATTGCAGATACAGATTGGACCATGGTAAACAAGAGGGCATAAGAATGGAATAGACTGTAGCTAGGAGTTATGGATTCTTAAAAAATACATGGGAGAATTTCACATTATAATGCTTTTACTTAAGTAATCCAAACAGACTTTAATACTCTTATGATATGATCTATTTTCCTTCTAATTGTACAACAGAACTTGGTTAGGCTCTGCTCATTTTAGTTTCCTTTTGCGTGAGAGCTTGGAGGTATAAATCATTTAGATTTGTAATGAACTTTTTTTATACCACCTCAGAAACTTGTTCCAGTGACTCTCTGCAACCTGAACCGTTATTCCAGAGGGTGATACAGCCCCCAGCTGTACCTACAGCCTCACCAGTTCTATCATCTCAGTCTTCCCAGGAAGAGCCTTTTGTACCTCGTTCTCGTTCCAGATCGCCAGCAAAAAATAAAGGGAAAAGTTCCTTGTTTTTTGGACTTTCTACAGGGCTGTTTGATGCAAACAACCCAAAGGTAACACATGTTTATTTCTTCAGTAATGTTTTTCATCTTCCTGAGTCTCCATGAGGCCAAAACAGGTGGCATAATGGTTTGTATTGATCTAATTGTGTCTGCCATGCAGTGTGATTGCACTGTGTTCGTTATGTGAGTAGGGCTCACATGGTGTTTTGAGTCTCTGGTTTCATGTTCTGCATTCTGCCATGTATAATCAATGAATATACAGGTGTTATAATTAGAAAACATACAGGAAAGTTAGGCTAAACAGGTTATCACACTAAAGAAGATAGTATGGAAAGCTTGCCCTTGTCCTGGGCTCACTCAGAAGACTCCAAGAGGAACAATCTCCAGAAGAGATCCTTCCTCACTGGTAGTCAGCTCTTACATGGGGTCCAGGAGAGGTGCAGCCAGGCTCCATGCCTTCCAGTAACACGGGAGAGTTGTCTTCACCCGTGCTTGCAGGGCTGACTCATTGCTCGCCTCAGGTCAGAGGTTCAGGTCATGATTCAGCAGTTCCCATATATGCCTCCAAGTGTTTATGGAGGATTTGTCATCACTTGAGGAATGATGTTACTTAGATTCAACTGAGGAGATTCTTACTCTCTACCTTTCCCCCTTTTTACAGTTTTACAAACGTTGCACTATTTTGCCATCGTAAAAACTGAAAAGAGCAATGAAGGCATTTCACAATTTCTAGTAATGAGGTGACTGGGTTTAACGTTCAGAGAAAGGGGGTAGTGCAGTGTGAAATCACATGGAATTAAAAATAATTTAACAATAGGTATGGAACCAGTAGATGAAATGGGCCTAAGACTGTGCACTTCTTGGATAGATTCTAAAATGCGAAGTGCATAGAAGGAAAGCTACTTTGTGAGGAAACATGGGTGATTGGCAACTTGCACATCTGCAAATTTGATCATTATTTGGTGTGAAGACTTCCTAGCTGATGAAATGCTAGACCAAGAAGAATGTTTCTTGTGATTCTGCTATTGTTGCGAATGCATGAATGGAAATTGCACTCCTTGATTAATAGAATACTGAAAGATACCTGTTGGTTGATGAGGAAGTTTATTACTGCAGATGGTGCTGTTGGCGTGTTCAGAAGAATAAATGCTTCTTGATGAGCTGCAGAGAGACTATTTTCACAGACTAAGGGATTTACAGTGAAGTTGTCACTAAGCACAGAATGAACTTTGTACCTTGAACAGATTTAAAGCAGTGGACAAGCTTTGTAATGAAGCTTGTCAGCGTATGACTATGAATCATCTCAGCATGTCATGTTCCTGTTGATTTGACACGTTCTTTGGCCATAAGTGTGTGTCCTAATGGTTAATGCTGTGCCAGATGAGCTGTACATAGTAGCAGAGAACTTGGAGAAAAGCAGCAGATGTTCTGTTGTTGTTGCAACAGAGAGACCAAAGAGAGCAATCAATTCCCTTTTCCTGCTTGATTGCAGCCAGAGGAAGTTCAGAACTTGAGTGAAAATTAGCTTGTGCTTCTTTTTTTATTGGGGTGAATATTCAGTGTTTTTTGGGGTTCTTAAATTTGCTGAGATCTCAGTTGATTACTAAGGCAAACTGTTTCGCTGTTGCTTTATTTCTGCTGCTAACAGCATAGTATTTTAAACTTCTAGTACTGGGTAACTGCTTGGAAATTATTGTTTTCAGTATTCTACTTTGAGAAATAAAAGCTGACGTTTAAAAACAGATCGAAGCAACTTGTAACCACAGTCTTGCGTTGTTTCCAAACACGAGGCTTTGTTACCTTTGCAGATGTTGAGGACGTGTTCGCTCCCGGATCTTTACAAACTGTACAGAACCTTAGTTGATGTTCCCAGCATAGCAGATGTGCAGCATCAACACAGCCTTGAAATAGATGATACAGAAGATGAGCAGGCCAAAGAAGGACCCTCTGATTCGGAGGATATGTGAGTGCAGTAGCATTATCGAGTATTTAAAAAGGCGTCTTACATCAAGACTATTTTTGGTTATACGTTATGATATACTGTATACCATTGTAGACCAGAATGGATTTGTTTAGCTAGCCAGACTTCAAAAGACCCTGTATTTCATATCTGTTTGGTTTGAATCAGTGTTCAGTCTGACTCTTGTTCAGAAAATGGCACAGCTGATGGGATGTCCTATTTGCAATGTCTGTCTGAACTGTTTCCGAATTCCATCTGTCTTGCTTTGGTTCTTGGAGCAAGAGAGGAGATCCTCTGATATTCTCTGAGTAAGAATGAGATGCAAGCGTGGTCAGATGTTGTCTGAGTAGTTTATTACCTAATGAAAGTGACGGGGAAGGGACAGGCTGGTGATTATTACTAATTAGGGTGAAGGGGAAGGGAAGGTGGGCCATAGGAAAGATGGGAAGAGAGCAAGAATTCAGTAAAGCAGGGATAGTCACCAGCAAGGATGCAGTAGTGTCCCATTGTGTGCCATTCCAACAAAGCTGATGCAGAATTTAGGGTGCAGAGGGAGGCAGACTGGCTGGCATTAGGCAGCAAGCAGGCACATGGTTCAACCGACAGCGGATCTAGGAGGCAGGCAGGTCTCAGATAGCAGGCCCAGGAGAATTGGGCAGCGGGCAAGTTTCATGCCACAGGGTGTCCGCTACCGAGCTCAGTGTTCCTGGTTTGTAGGTTTCTTCTGCCCAGCATTCCTGGGCACTTAAGTTAGAATCATGTGCAGCACCTGTTGGCAGGCATGTCCTATTGCTTGAGATGTGCCCACAAAAGGCAGTTCATCAGTAGTGTAGCAGCTGCTTATCTCTCATTGCCTTTGGCCTGCAAGTCTTCAGACAAAAGATTTCTTGGACTTGTCTGTCTGTTGAAGTTGTCCAACAGCAAGCTTTGAGGCAAAGGAGCTGAAATAGTCTCTTACAGCATCCAAGATGCTTTTCTGTCTGTCTTTGCTCCTTACATTCCCCTGAAACAGATCAAAGTTGATGGCTACCATTCTTCTGAAAATGAAGAATTCTTTAATATATCCCTTCTTTTCATGTTCAAGGGATCTCTGCTCTCCTGTCTTCCTTGCTGTGGTATTGGGATGTCCTTAAATTGCCCCAGATTCTTCCAGGGGCCTCAAGGTCTGACCCTGGGCTGACTGTTACACTCAGCTTGAGTAGTCTGCAGGGATGAAAACTATCCAGTCTGTCTGTTCTGATGAGACCTAGATCTGTTTTGTTCCAGGTAATTCTATGTGGTTTCAGGTTTTCATTTCTTTCTAGGGTTTCCTTAAAATGCATTCATTTTGTTACTCATCCCTGGACTCTATAACCTAGCTCTTAGTTGTCTTTTGTTTCTCTCATCCTAAATTTTCATTTGTTCATTGTGACTTATAAACAAGACAATCATCTTCCCTGTCAGTGTAAATTAAGCTTAGGTCTTTGTGTTGCTTTGTGGTTGTTCTTGGTGGTGGTTGAACCAACTTCATCAGTTTACTGCTGTCTTAGGACTGCATGCATGAAATTTGCATTTCTCAAGGCTAGTGGATAAGGTATTTAACTCATACCTGTGCATTGGGAATATTAGTACAAATATTATTTGTCTCTGCATTTGTATTCCTGTGCTATTTTTATTTCATTAACAAATGCAAAGCACACAAGTTATTTTCAATACTTCATTGCTTATCCTCAGCCCATCTTCCTTCTGCTTCATTTTTAAGATAATTCTACTTGTTGGTTCTTACTGCCAGTTCCTATTGCTCACATACTAAAATAAGCTGGCAGTCTTAGGAATGGAGGTTCTTGCAGCAGTTGTCCCACACGTATATATAAAGTGCCCTGAAATCCTACATTTGGAAATGAACAAAAGATGAAACATGAAGCAGAGGAACAAATTGTGCAGTTATTTCTGGTGCTGAAGTGCTGCCCCTGGCACACGTGCTGCTTTTGTCTAAGGTTTTCTGTTATGTTTTGCATAAGTGAGCGTTCTGATGTGGAATTAAGTCAGTCTTTCCTGTTCTCTTCTTGAAAAGTGATACTTGCAGTTTCTGGAGCATCAGTTGTGCTTAGCCAAGTCAGAGTAATCCAGATCTACCTGATCTTTAGTTATCACATCTCCTCTTGAGTTTGTGTGGAAAGAGAACTCTGCCCGGTTTGAGTCCCAGCATACAGTCTCTTAGACAGAGACTGAAGAAGAATCTTAGAGTTGGTTGTCTGAGTTGGATTAATTATTTTGCCATAATTAGTATTGTTGTGCTCGCAACACAGGGTTTTATAACAGACCGTGAGTACAAAGGTTGTTTGAACTGATTTTCCTAATGAAGTTTAACAGATCACCTGTCTCATCGTCCTTCTACAAGATGCTCTAGTGTCTGCTTAGGCAGATCTTTATTCCCTGTGCCTGGCACTGTGTAGTGGTATTAGGACTGTTGTGATGAGCTGTGGACGTAAATGTCTTCAGAAAGTGCTAATTTGCTTGATGAACCTCGTAGTTATAGGAAAAGAAATAGTTCTATGTATACAAATGTTTGTCTCATTTTTCTTCTCCTAAAAGCTCCACTGTCTTTGGTTTGTTGGCTTAACAAAAGATATGAACTCTTTGTAGAGTTTGTCTTGAAAAGCACAGCTTTACATAGTCTTTGCCACTTTCTCCTAGCATGTTTGGGGAGGCCGATACAGATTTGCAGGAACTCCGGGCCTCAATGGAACAATTGCTTAGGGAGCAGCCTGAGGAATTAAGTGAAGAGGAGGAATCTACTTTAAAGGCTAACGTCATCAAATGCATGACAAATGGTACGGAGCTGGATGAAGCAGATGAAAATAACCCCAGCAGTGAAAGTGCTCTTAATGAAGAATGGCAGTCAGGTACAATTTGTTATACGTGTTTCATGAGCTGTTCATTGATGTTAACAATAATGACACAGAAGAGTTTTGCATTTTATAAGGGAATCAAGTTCTGAATAATAGTTTCTCTAGAGGCTTAAAAAAAAAAATGTTCTGATGTTACTTGAAGTTTTCAGTGCGTGAAGGTCAGCATCTAAGTACATGTTTATGTTGCAAATTATGTAGCAGCTGTTTGTTAGGCAATGACCATAAGTCTTTTTTTTCTCTAGTTGCCTGAAATGTGCTTCCAGGGAAGATCAGGAAGATCCTTTTAGAATAATTCAATAGCTTTCTGCTGTTGGTGGTTTTCTTTCACTGGTTCTTGTTTAATGTTGTGTTCTTTCTTTACAGATAACAGCGATGGAGATATTGCCAGTGAATGTGAAGAGTGTGATAGTGTCTTCAGCCATCTGGAAGAGCTGAGATACAACCTGGAGCAGGAAATAGGCTTTGAGAAATTAATTGAAGTTTATAATAAAATAAAGGTTTGTGGAATAAACTCAACTGGAAGCCATTTTAGGAAACAAGATGTATATGTAGGGCTGCATACTGTGCTAGTAACAAATAGCATTGTGTGGCTAGAATTAATGCTTATTTGTTGAGTCTTTTGTTTTCTTTCAACACAACTAAAACATAAACACAGAAAATCCCAGTGAATTGAAGGAGGAAAATGTTGGGGTTAGCAACAGACTACATGGAGTAAACCTGAACTGTTTTATTCTAAACCCATTTCAGACCTCACCACGTGGATTGTTCTTTTTCCCAGGCTATACATGAAGATGAAGATGAAAATATCGATATTTGCTCAAGCATAGTTCAGAATATTCTGGGAAATGAACACAAACACTTGTATGCCAAAGTACTTCACCTAGTCATGGCAGATGGAGCCTACCAGGAAGGTAATATCACTGGCAGTGATGGTTTGTCCTAATGTTTGTTCTTGCTTACATAAAGAAGTTGTGAAAAATACTTCCTAAAACAGATGCTTTGTTAGACAGCTGGTCAGCAATGCAGATTGATGGTGTTTTTTTTCCCCACAAACAGCTTTTTTATTGCTGCAACATGATGTGGCCAACTGTCAGTGTGCTGACACTAATTTAACATTGCACGCGTAGAATGAACTGTAATATTGCTGCACATTTTATAAGGCATCTGTTAATAATGACTTTCTGTGAAACCATTCTGCAGGTTGGGAAGATGAAGTCTAGAATCAAGTTCTCAGAACAAAAAATGATTCTGTTTTAGGAATTCAATTGTGAAGTAATATTTCCCTTTCCAAAACTACTTTTAATGGGTTCTGGTGTTGAAAAGTAGCAATGCTGATTCAGAAAAGGAAACTTTGTGTGGGTCTTTATTCTATAATTGCAGTTTCCTGAAAGACCTTGCTGTGGAGATAGAATCCATCTTAGTCTTGCAGTAGCTCAGTAATACATGGAGAGCATTAAACTTGCTGGGAGCCCCCCTTGTGTTTGCACAATGTGCTGTGCAGGCAGACAGCTCCTGGGTACTCAGAGTCACTTGGTGCAATTCCACCCAGCACCCTGTCTGTGAGAAAATGCTGTTGGCTTTTTCTCTCCTGTCAAAAAACTAATTGCAGCTATGTAATGTTGTCTGGTGCCGAAAGACTTAACTGGGGAAGAAAAGATAGGAATCTAAAACGTCAGTTATTTGTACTGAAGTCAGAAGCTTCATGTATTAGTTCTAGAAATGTGTGCAATAATCACTATTTGCTGATTTTCAAATTCTGAGTATTTTAATGCATGTTTACCAATGTTTGCTAACTGCATCTTTCGATTTCTTTCACAACTATGTTGCAATAGCAAGTGAAGAAAAGGTCAGATGATTACAGCTTGCTAAGCTATTTATACAGAAATGGGAAAAAATGTCTTAAAAAGCAGTTCTAAGAACACAATCATTAAAAATAAAAATCTATATTTGGGACAAATTACTCTTCATGTTTCCTTTCTTTGCTGCTGATACAGAGCTGCTGAGTCAGAACAAACAGGTCAGCGTTGTTTTAATTCTGTGTTATGGGAGGATGGCAGAAAAGCATCATAGATATTTTTTCAGCCACTTTGAATAACTGGAAAATAAGCTGCAGTTGTTTGTCAAGCATCTGGAGGGCTGGCAACTCAGAACAAGAAGAAAATGGTAACCACAGTGTTACCCATTTCTTCTCCTTGACATTTCTCTGTTTAAGGATACTTTAAAACTAATCCTGAAAGGCTTCAATGCCAGTTTGCTGAAAAAATGTTGGCATACAAACGGTAAGCTTTTTGTCTGAGTGAATACTGTTAAAATGAGCTGACTGTGAGATGCTGATGAACAAGTAGCTGTTTTTAATAGCTTCAGTTTTAATTCTGTATTCTACAAATCTGTGATTCCCTATGAGACTGTTAAGAAAAGATCATTCTTCCCTTGTGCAATTTAAGGAAAAAAAGTGCTAACAAAGGCAAGTAAGGACAAAAACGTGTTGAGGAGCTTCTATCTCAAAAGTTTTGTACTCGTCAAGTACTCTGACTGTTGTTCTGTAGATTGTTCTGTAAGACCAGATTGTGTTTTGCTGGGTTTTATGGCTTGTTTTCTCTACTGTATCCTTTTCACCCTGCCTTTCCCTCTCATGGTTTTTACAGATAATGACGAATAAAGCTGACTCAGGAAACTCCCTAGTGCTGCACGACACATCAGTGTTCAAAGTCTGCACAGCAGAGTAACAGATTGTAATGAGAATGTAACATGGGGCAGGAGAAAGAAGAGCTGGAAAAAGAGTGCTGACAGTATGAAGCAGAGAGGAAAAAAGATGCCTTTTACCCTCAGATATGTATACACTTCTCTTGTGTGTCTTGCATACGTGGTCATTAAATATTAGATGCCTAAATTTGAAAAAACAAGCTATAATCTCTCTCTCTCTCTCTCTCTCTCTCTTTCTCTCAAAAAAAGGAGTAAATGTAGGTGTTCTGATACAAAACCAATTCCTACAAGGTAAACCTGAGTTCTTGTCATAGCAGCAGCTGGCTGATAGGGTTATGGAGCTGGAAGGATTACAGTGTTGTGAAAGCAGCCATCTCTAGCTGTTCGTTTGCTTACTTAAAGTAGTCCTTCTGTACACCTACATAAAGAAACTGTTTGTTTTTATTGACTCCTGTGTTTGTATTTTAATAGCATCTTAATCCGGTGGTCCAGTTTGAGTATTTCACTTTTTTCTTAATAAAATGTATTTTGAAGCTAATGATTTCTGTCACTTCTTAAGTGTCATCTGCAAGATCTGACAGGCATTGTTCTGAACTCAAGGCAGACTGGTATTTCAGTTAGCGAAACACTTGAGTGTTTTGTTTTGGAGGCAGTGCAATTAACATGGAGCCAGAAGGCTTCACTTATATTCTTCCTCTGAAAATTATTTACACTTGAAGTTTTGCCATCCAGTCAACGATAATGCCGAATATTGTTGGAAGATGTTTTCTCTCATGTTTGCTTTCAAATTCTTATTGTTATTTTCTTGGCCTCACAGCCAGAGGGGAAGGTGTGAAATGTTACAGGCCAGAGTGCTCCCTGACTGGTCATCTTCTGGGCCATGTTTCGTAGTTTTGTATCTTCCACCCCTGAAATTAATGACCTGACTCACCTTTTTGTTTCTCCTGTCCAAGTATTGCTGTACGGAGCCAACATGAGCTACATTGTTTTCACATCATCGCTGCGGAGGTTCAGTTGGCTTATCCATACAACGAGTCTCCTGTTGCAAACCCAATGAACTGTCAGACTTCCAACTGTGCCCTGCTGAAGAAAATAAAATGTTTTTTCCAGCTAGTATAAAATACAGCCAATATAAAACTGCCAGCTTTTCCACCAAGTACCATCAGATAGACATGATTTAGAACTGATGCGTACGTGTTTTCTGTATAATGGTTTTGTGGAGTTAAGATTGATGTTTCACCCACTGAAATGTGGTGTATTTTTAAATGTCTGATTTAAGGTAGACCGAAAGGACTCCGTTTCAGCTGTATCATGGGAACTTATGGTGAGAAATCTAAAGAAAAGATTGCATGATTTACTTGCCCTTAATGTACTGATTACAATTTTATATGTGTATTTACCTGATGATCATCTCTTGCTTTATCTGGTGAGGAAATACAATCACTGCTGGAAACTGTGGCTGCTGACCTATGCTTCATCTTTTTTTTCAAGTTTTCCATGCTAAATGGTGGTCCTTCTTAGTAAGCTTCTCTTCCATTCCACTTGTCTTCAATGAGATCTTAGTGCAGTGGAAGGATCCTCATCAGCTTACATCATCCATGTTGTTCAGCTAATACAACTTAAAAGAGTTTACACAGACCAAGTCTGCATTATTTTCCTTTTTTAGTACTGCTTTTCAAATTGTATCTTGCACCCTTTAGGAGAAAGGAGGACTAAAATTCTTTAATACAGAGAGATTTTTCTCAAATAGGGGTTAGGTTGTGTTCAGTTGCTTTTCTATTGAGATCACATCATTATTGACATCCTTCATTTCTTATGCAGGTTGCTGGCTAACAGATGAAGGCTTTACAGATGTAGAGCTTTTTATCAATGAATGATTTGAGAAATATGCTTAGACTGTGCACAGCTTTTCAGAGATTACTATTCAGACCTACCAATCAATACTGCATATCCTTGAAAATCCTCAGGAGCTAATTTTAATTTGACACAGCAATTAATTTTGTATGCTAAAGTAATGCCTTCATGTGAAATTGTAGAACTCTATTGAAGAGCCCTGTACGTTAGTACAGTGTAACTGTGTCAGTGATTTCTTTTTAAGGGCAATGCAGTGATCTGCTTGTAGTAACTTATTGAATTGGTTGAGTATTTGGCTTGCATTGATAAAATTGCATTCACTGTGGGAAGCTTTCTGCTACAAATCCAGTACCAAACATACAGAATGGTGGTTTTGGCTCAGAACATCTATTTTTTGTTGTGTCCCTGTCTTCTGGCTTTTATCTTGACCCCTGAAACCAGCTGTAGGTGAGAGAAGGAAAAAGCAATTAATTATATATACATATTTATAAAAATCCAAAACACAACAACAGTAATAGATCTCAGTACCTGCCTGCATTGTGTTGTCCTGCAGACATGGTTACAGTCCTTGTCATGAGACTCCTCTGGCAAGGCAAGCTGTGACATTTATAGCTGTATGTGTGCATCGAGCTTCCTGACCCTCAACTAAATAGAACAAATGCCCGCAGCTCAGCAGGCTCACAAGGAACCTGAGCTTGTACCCTGTGGCAGGAAGATGAGTCTTGTGCTGTCCCAGCTGCCTTTGTTGTGGGTGGAACAGGTAGACAGTAATCCTACCTAAAGTGCTGGTGCCTCACATCTTATTAGAATCACAAAACCACTTGGGTTGCAGAAGACCTTGAAGATCATTGAGTCCAACCACAACCTGCCCATGCTACCCTAACTCTAACAGCCCTCTGCTCAATCATGTCCCTGAGCACCACATCCAAACGGTTCTTAAACACATCCAGGGATGGTGATTCAGCCATCTCCCTGGGGAGCCCATTCCAGTGTTGTTGTTGTTGTTGTTTGGGTGTTTGGTGTTTTTTTTGGTTTTTTTGGGTTTTTTTTTTTTTGGAAATGGAAGTGAGGTGGCTTTTGCTCTTTGATTTGCTTTACTTTGAGAGTGTATTTAAAGTTACTACTCGAATGTACTTCAAAAAAACGTGTTACCTGCTCAGGCAATGCAAATCACAACCAAGGCACCTCCCTGTTTCTGTGATCTGGGAAGTGAACGGCTGGTGAGAACAAAGCTTCCCTCATTCTGTCTGTTCGTGTAGCTGTTTACAACACTGATTAATTTTTTTTTTGGCTCCTCCTACTTTTGCCTCCCCCTTGGTCTGATTTGCACAGAAATGCTGTACGTTCATTCAAATATGCTTCCTCAACGTTTCTGAAGTTTTACAACCTTGCACGAATCTGCTGAAAACTCAGTACTTGTCCAGGATTTCTCTTTCTACACGTGTTTGTAGGGTAATTACACTCTTCAAAGACTGATGGTCCTCAATTCCACACGGAAGTGTGAGTTCTTAGCCCAGTATTTAGCATAAGCATTCTGATGTGCTGTACATTTTCTCTTTGTTTTCTTCAGGCTGGAGAGCTGGGTGGGAGAAGAACAGCAAGTGTCGAGCAAGCTTGCTTGCCTTTGTATTTGCTGTGTACTGCTTGGTGTTTGTTTTGTATGACAGAATCATTTAATTGCCTCTACAAGAGCTGAAATATTGGGATTGGGGTTATGTCATGTACAAAATGCTTCCTGGTGAGCAAAGGGCTGGTTTTCCAAGTCAAGATTCAAATGCCTGTTACACACTTGAAAGTTACGCTTTCAAAGGAAAATAAGTAAAATATCTAACGATGTTTAAGTACAGCAGATATCTAAATTGTTTCTTAAATACTTGTGTTTCTTGATGTGTTAAATAACGTGCCTCTATGTTTTATAAATCAGCTATTAAATTTGAAGCAAATGACCTCAGTTTCATTTCTTGGTGGGTGGGTTATGGTGGGTTGGTGGGCCGATCGATACTTATTTTCATTTCGTTCTTGCTCCTTTATGCAAGCATGTAACAGAGATCTGATCTCTTTTAAACAGAGCTATTACAGAAAGTAAGGTTCTGTCTATCAGCTGCTATTCGTGGCTCCCCACCTACTAACAAGAGGTGCTTTCTGTTCAGTGCAGCAGTTGGGGCGAGTGCCTCAGTTTCCGACCTTCGTTGCAGAAGTACAGCAAGAAGCCTTATTTCACACGGCGTATGTTATGGATCTAAAGCCTTGGGAGGACGCGAGCGATCATGCGATTCCTTGATCTACGCCTGCCTCCTCTTTCCCCGCCTGGCAGCGGCCGGGCCCGCGTGCGCCGCTGTTTCGCCGCGCGGCCGCGAGGTGGCGCCATAACGGCGGGACGCCGCACACGGGACGGGTGGGGGGGGGGGGGGCGAGCTTCGCTGTGCTGAGTGCGAGCCGGTGTGAGGAGTCTGCTCCTGGAACTTGTTACAGTTGTCTCTCCTTGCACGTGGCCGTGCTCGTGTTTGCTGGGCCCTCCTTGGGGTTGGCTCTGTCCTGCATCAGGCACTTTGTGCTTGGCTGATGGATGGTCTCTTAGGGACCGCAGGCAGCCAGGAGAAAAGAAAGTTCAGTTTTAAATAGCACTGTGGCTCAAGCTGATGCAGATGTGCTGCGAGTATAATGGCACGATAATCCCCTCCTTGACATCCCCTATTTTCTGCTGTGTCCTGCAGGCAGTCCTGACAGTAATCTCTTCTCTAGAGGAGGGGATGAAGCGTGCATTTTTGCTGATTCCTGAGCACGGGATAAAACTTCTTTCTATTCACATTTGAGGCAAAAATTCTGCTGTCCTCGCTGTGCCGATAAAACGTGAAGCTTCAAGCAGTGCGTTAGGGCTGCTATTTTGACTTTCTATCAGTTTCCCCATCAGCAGTCAGGAGCCCTCACTGCTGTTAGTTGTATTGCTTCTAGAGCTACTTTCAGTGTTATCACAGTAATTTTCAAGCGGTACAGGGCCTTTTCTTCTGAAGAACAGAGCGATCCGATGGGGATATGGAAAAGAAAGCAAGCTCGAGGTACCACTGACGATTATCAGAGCTTTCTCCACTGCAGGGCTATCCTAATCTCTGATTGCTGCTCCAGTCAGACAGTCTCCTTATGAACTGTCCTTGCTGTCACACTTTCTCACCTGTTGTTTTGCTTCCTATTAACCCGTAACAACTGCTCATAAAGATGTCTAAAGGACAGCACACGTCTTATTTTCCAGTACGGTAGAGCACTTTGTTCATCCTTTCCCCCTGATGTCAGTTTTGAGAACTTAAATGGTATCTTGGAGTACTTACCATTGTTCTTCAGTCTTTCTAAGGGAAAACCAGAGGGTGGAAATGATCATGGCAGTTTAGCTTCTCTGCAGCACACATTTGGACTTATGCTGGACATGTTGTCATGCTTTTGTAATTGTGAAATGTTAGTGTTTTCTAGTGTTTCCTGCTTAACAGATGTAAAGCCTCAGAAAAATAAACCTTCTAAATAATAGTAAACATCGATGAAGAATTCTTTCCACTGCACTAAAGCATCTCTAATGCAATCCTTAGCCATTACCAATGAAGTATCTTTTTTCAGCTGTTGACAAGCCTGATTGAGCAGTGTAGTGTCCTGTTCTACCCTGGGCTTCAGTATGTCAGTGCTCACAGTGCCCTAAATAACTCAACTCCCTGTATTCACTTAATTCCCCAGAGCACTTCCTTTTCTCAGATGTCCTCTCTTGCTTTCTCTGCATTGGGCAATCTTGTTTGTCCAGGAAGAGGCTCCAGCAAACACTGCCTGGAACAGACAGCAGGGTTAAGTGTTGCCAGCTGGGAAAGGGAGCAGCGTTCAATCCTGTCCCACAGCATTTGTTAACCAGGCGGTGATACTGCAGTAACTACTCGGCTTGGAAAGGCAGTAGTTACATTGTCTCTATAAATATCAGCATCTATCTGCGCATGCAGCAGTGGCGCGCAGATGAGCCCTGCTCCCAGCTGCAGACAGCGAGGCTCCGAGCACATCTTCAGTTGTGTTTATTGTGCTGAGGGAAAAGCAATGTCCATCAGAAGGGCGGGGTGCCACAGATGGAGGCACAACTGAACCGCTTTGCAAGGGCTGCTGGAGCTCCTCTGTTAAGGGTGATCTAAGGCTGGAAGAGAAAATTACAGGTGAATACAGAATGAAACAGGCTTGCTTGGGGAGCACGAGGTGTGCAGTGCAGAATGTTTCTCTGGCATGAATCAAGTGCTAAAGGATGTACCAAATACTGGGGTGTTTTTGATTCTTTACTCGATTTCTAAACTAGAAGTTACTGAGGCCTAAAATCAGTCAAATAAAACAACAGGGAAGCCTTGTCTGCTTGTCTTGCATCCGTTTCTTCCTAACATCATTATAGTCACTCACTCACTGCCTTTTCTGAAGGAAGCTGGGAGAAAAGGGCTGAGCACAGCCCTGATGACGTGAAGAAAAGCACAGAAGGAAGCAGCAGGGAGGCCAAAGTTGCAACCACTCTTCCTCCTTTACCCAGGAAAATTTTGGTGACCTCTTGCCACCTCCCATGGGAACCTTTAAATGGACAACAGCGCTTGCCAAGTAAATACAGAAGATTGCATTAGAACAGGATTGTTTCTGATTTAATCCTCCTGCAGTTGGTGAAAGCAAGTTCAAGTTCCCGCAGCAGCTACAGCACACCGACCTCATTCTAGGCGGCAGCAAATGTGGGTACATAGCAGGATTGCTTAATAAGAACGCTCACAGGCTGATGGGAAAGCAGCACGCAGGCAAACACCTAGCACAGGCCGTTTGCTGACAGCTGTGTTGGCCACAGCTGCCTCGCCTATGTTTGAGGACCGTGGCATCCTTTGTTTCTTGTAGGTGTGTCCTCAGAAGAAGAGTGGTGATAGAGCTGCGTTAGCGATTTGGAATGATGCTTGCTAACAGGTTTCACACGTTGTTGGTGCCCCAGTCACATCCATACTTTGTTTTCTGTCACGTGTGAGAAAATAATTCCATAAAACGAGTTTTACTGTAGCTTGTATAACGTGTATATTCAAGCAGAATTTAAGGGCTGATTCTTAGCGACAGAGATGGAATCCAGCTGCCTGTTTTCTTTGGCCCTGAGAGTCAGATCGATATGATTTACATTTTCAGAGCAAAGGAAGAGCTGGAGGGGTGGTTTTGAGGGATTTTCTTCTTTTTGCTTGCCTTAGTAAGTAAATATTTTACAGACCAAATCCCCAGTTCCACAAAATCGGTGACTCCAGGCTGTGGGAGAATATAAGTAAGCACAAAGGCTGGAATTTATTGCTAGTAATGATCTATGAGATAAGATTTTCAGCTGAACTAGTGCAGAGAGCTCAATTGCCAGATGTGAGGGAGTGAAAGTGACACAAATTCACAAACACACACAAATCTTTGGCAATCCCCAAGCGCTTCTATAGGCCTGTAGCGCCAGGAGCCTCGAGGAATTCATTTTGTGTCTCACTGTCTTCATCAACTTAAAAGCCAAGTCCCAAGCTTTATAAAAGACATCCAAAGTACTGCCATGAATACTTCATACATTTATCTCACTTTCTACATCTTATCATAGACAAAGAAAGGGGTTTTTTGGTCTGTATTTCCCTCCTTTGTAAAGAACTCTAGGAGCAGAATGACAGTGACCGCAAAAAATCACTGGGGAGTTTGTCCTTGAATTCAGCCACTGTCATCTCAATGTCATTCAAACTTTTACAGTGCTCCATCTAAGCAGCTTTTCCTTCAGAGTCACGTTTTCCATTGGAAACTCTTGCTTTTTGCTTGTAACCTATCACCAATGTGAATAGATGGCATGGTGCTCACATCCCAACCTCTGCCTTCAATCTTTCCTCATGTACCAGAGACTGTAGATATGTGAGTCTATAAAAAAGAGCTTCTGTGTCCTTTGGATGATGCAGCAAGTATCACCTGTGCTAATGAGCATGCAACTTTCCTTCTATCTGTGTGTTCCTAAAAAGGATGCTGCAGACAAAGAAAATGCTTTACTGTGGGATAAGACGTCTGCTTTCACTGGCTTTGGATGAAAGTGACAGAGCAGTTTATATGCTGTAACTTACCATCATTTCTCATACTTCAGTAAACAAACCCTAACAAAACCCGCTGCATCACTCATATTTTGATACCACAGCAGAGCTCTGTAAGTGCGGCAGAGACGTTTGAAAAGTAAACACACTGATAATTGTACTTGCTTGTCAGATAGCTCTGCACAGCAGGCAGTTTTAGGAGGAGAAAAGCTATTTTAAGGAAGTAAATCTTTTTGAAGAAACTAGCTGAGCATGCTTTTAAGAACTAGCATTACAGCTCAAACAGATTATTATTATTATTATTTTTGGCAGGCTATCAAACTATTGCAGCACTCAAAATACTAAAATGGCTTAATTTAGAGTTTAAACAAGCTACGTGAGCTTCATGTGCAAGGATGGCACGTGTTTGTCCTGGAGCATCTTACAAGTCTCTGATCCTAAGCCTGGGAGTGTGGCACAGCTCTGTACACCAGGACTCAGTTCTGGGATGGAATCAGAGCAACCAAACTCCACAGCAGAGGAGATGCAGGCAAAGGGAGGGCGGTGTTTTCTGACAGATCTCTTGATTTGAACGATGGGAGGAACTGCAGGAGGTGCTCTAAAATGCACACAAACAATATTACAGATATAGCCTTACTGTTGCTATGTATTTCTTAACGGCAGGTTTCATTAAGTGTGCTTTAAGAGAAAAGCACAACTGGTTTTTAAGAGCTGCTCCCCTGTAACTGCACGGAAGCCTTGCAGTAAGTGAATTAGACACCTACTATCAGGTGTTTGTTTAAACCTGAAAAAATGTCTGGGTTTTCATATGATGTCATGCAGTTGCATCCCGTATTGGGCATGTGAATAGAAATAACATCCCTAAATCATCTGTTACAGAGCCTGTGCTCAGATTGGGCCTGAAAACTTGGCGTTGAGAAGGACTGACAGGAGTGCTAGCAGCAGGTTCTAAAGATGTACCTGGTGTGCAAGTGTGGAGATGGTCAGAGGCTCCAGCCTGCTACTCTTTCAAGGACACTTCCTTGAGGTGGGCCAGGAATGTTTGCTCTGCAGGGCTTCATTTTACCCTAGCAGATAAAATAGTGCTGTGGACTCTTTCCAATTCATAAAGCTTACTAACTTTGTCCATCTCTCAGCATTTTAGAGAGTGCAGCTCCAATGCTTTTCCAGAACTATAAAATGTGATCCAAGATAATATTTAGGATCTGTAGACCCGATCTAGCAAACTCAGCCTTCACCAATGCCCATGGCAAACCTCTCTTTGCCCAGTCCACATGCTTATAAAGTGCCTGACTCTCCTCAGCAGTTCCGGCCCCTTCTGTCTGATATCCTAATTTTTGCTCCAGTCTCCAGACATTTAGCTCCTTTCACATGCTACAGTAATGATGTGATCAGGCAACCACATAGACTTCTGTGAACACTGAATATCCTTCATTATGTTACCTTTTTGTTTATTTAAAATTAAAGACAAACATTAATTGCGTGGGCTTTACAGCTCATCCCATCCGTTTGCATTTTGAGAGCTCTGTCACATTGTTCCTCAAAGGTAAAATTGGGGTTTACTCACTTGAACAGTTACTCAAAGGGGTTGATTACAGCTCTGCCTGCTCTCAGTGTAGAGTGGGTGACACGATAATTCTATTTCAACACTTACATGATTGTGAATTTGCTTGTTCGTATGAATGCAAGCGTCAGTTCTTCAGGAAGTTTTGCCCTGTGACTTGTATGGAGTCTTTTAAGAGGGGAAAATATTAATAGCTTAAAATTTGCTAACAGTGTAGCAGACTATGCAAATGGCATGGAAACGTTACAAAAGGTCTAGGTTTGACACGTAATTCTAAAACTGCAGCCTGATACACTTGTGAATGCCTGGGAGGGCAGACCTGAATCAGACTGGGAGATAGCTAGGAAAGGAGTGAACAGAGCATCTGGCAGGCCATCCTCACAGCAATCTCCCCTGTGGACAGAACACCAATTCTAGAGAAGCAGAGAACTGTTAGGACTAACTCTGTGTCCTCACCGAGAAGGCATGCAGTTTATCAGCTGGATCCCAAGGAGGAAGAAAGGTTATTCTAAAATGAGCTTATCAAATACCAAGTTCTAACATTTCTATTTGCTTTATCTTTTCTAAAATCTTCACAGCTGTGTTGTCTAGCGTGATTTCTTTAAATAAACATTCTCCTTTGCTTCTTCTTTAGCCGTGTTTGTAGTAAGGGCAATTTCAAACTTGCTGGTTAATGAGATGCAGGCACTGCATTCCCATCAGTGCGAGGATCATTCAAATCAAGTTCTTGACCACCTACACAAAACAGCGCTGCAAGATAGGGCAGTGGATGCTGCAGCTTAGGCTGCATGGATCTGAAACACCCGTAGGCCCACTAAGAACCCGCCAGTGATTAAAGTGGGGGAAATGTGAGATAACTGAGCTCACTTAATTTGTTACACATTCTCCAGTGTCACATCCAATTTTTCTTTTGCATATTCCTTCACTGTGACTCAAAACTTGCTACAAAAGCATCACGTATAGAACGTGTGCACAGCTTCACGTGATCCCAGCTTCATGGTGCCACAGAGAGCTAGCTTACAGCGTTCCTAAACAAACAATGCTCTCCTTAAGAAATAGGAAACTAAAAAGTAATCTAGATTCAAATGACGTCTGTGTTTCGTCAGGTCTGAGGTACAGCCAGGTGATTTTTGTCAATACTCCAAGCTAAATGCCTAGTTGGATACAGGGTGGAGCTGTAAAACCAGAAGGCAAGACCTACTGAGAGCACATGAACCCATTTCTCCTGCCTCCTCGCAAATACAAGAGCAGCACAGAGCCTTCCGTAGGGATGCAGAAGCCCTGCATGTACTTTGTGTTACAGTCACCGATCTATTTATGAGTGGCTCTGATGCAGACAGTATCTTAAAACTAAAGCATGCCTATTCTTCTCAGTAGAAATAACATTGTTGAAATTCATTCCTGAACCCACAAACAAAATTCAGCCCATTACTTCCTCGAAACATCATCTTCTGTTGCACATTCTTTTCAGTAGGACATAAAACCTCTTGTTCCACTATTCTTTCTGCCTTCCTGTTAAGTCAGTTGCAGTCATCTTAAGACACTGAAGATGTAATTCATAAATAAATTAAAATAGGTATCCATCTATGGGTTCCCTCAGAGCAGTTTCTCCTATTCAGCCTCCACTTAGCTCTGTTTTATGACTGCTAATACAGTGTTTCCAGGCACGTGTGTTATCGTGTTGCTGGGGTCACAATCTGTAGTGAGATTTTGTAATATTCAAACGGAGGTTGGATCTGGTTTTGCTTTGCAACCCATTACTGTATTTTAGTGCATTCACTGCTTGTGTTGTGCATTTCAGAGGATTTTCATGCCAACAAACAGAATTCTCTTCTGAAATATCTTAGTCAAATTTCCTGAGACAGTAGACATAAAAGCTGATATATAGAGTGCATGTCAGCCTCACTTCCCAATTATTTATAATTCCTTGACAAAATCCAATGGAAGATTTGTAAAGATATTAAGATTCTGCAGGTTTCTGTGGAAAACTGCTCATAGCCAGAAAAGGGGAAAACTGAGTGCCCGCAGCAGAGGTCAAGCTATCTTCTTGTTGGCCAGCCAGCTTACCAGATAGTCAGTGCTGCTCAGAGCCAGGCTCAGCTTAAGCTGTCTAGCATCATAAAGACAGAGGAAAAACTAGGGGTACTTGGAATTGTGTTAGAAAAAGGAATTAATGCAGGAGGGTTTGGGGGTAGAGAAATAGAAGTATGACTGTTGGCAGAGAAGGCTGAAGACATGGGAAGGTCTGTAGGGTGGCTGGCCTACAGAAGAACAAAAAGAGACCAGCTGGAGAGAAAGAGAAGCACAGAGAACATGGGTTCCTAAGGAACCAAGTTTTACCAGTCGTGCTGCTGCCATTTGATCTTTTGCAGTTCTCGTCTGCCTGTTTCCTTTCACGTCCTACTTTATCCATTGGTTTCCAGATGAAAAGAAACACAGAAGAGAAAAAGAAGTTTGCACCTGAAAACCCACTTCCAGAGCACACAACAGACGAGTAAAATAATTTTTTACAAATAGGAAAGAAAAATAGAAAATATCATTGTAGAAATCTAGCTATTTGAGTAATGGGAGGGCCTCTAAACTCAAACTGCAGTTGTTCTCCACAATACACAACCTCTTCTTTCAATCAAGCAGAATCCAACACGACATTTGCTAAGTAATGAACTGTACACGGAAGCAGAATGGCTTCAAGAATAAGGAGGGGGGTTGTTTCCCTGTGAAATATGTGCAGGTTACAAAGCAGTTCCCTGCTTGTGGCTGCCAGCGAGAACGAATAAACACCTAACTGCAGAGGGAATTCTTTTGGCCTGCTCTGGCCAGATAGAGCCTAACACTTCACCCATTAGAGGGCAGTGCCGTACACCAGCATGCCTACCCACTGTTTTGCACGCAGATTTGTTTGAAAATTAACTACTGCTGCTGCTCAGGAAGTAACGTGTTCATCTGACGCTCTTCAGAGCGTTTATTGCTCTGGCCAGGATACTCAAACACACGTAATATTTTACAGACTTTACCTGAAACATTACCGAAGGCTAGCCCTGATAAAAAGCTAATCTTTTCATCCCACTCCTCTGAACTTTCATCTTCCTTCCCTGGTGCCTCACCTGCCATCTAAATGCTTTCATTGTTTCAGTAGACACTTTGCATTCCTGAGGCAACAAACCGAGCTCAGACAACCATAACTGGGTTGCTTACAGAACAGCACAGTGCTGGAAGGGTGAGCAGCAAACTGTTGCCACGCAGCCTTGATGAGGCCTTTTGGAAACGCCGTGGCAGAAAGCGGCACCGACTTGTGAGACGGGTTTCTGTTTTGATTCAGCAAGACAGTGTTTTGAACTGATAATTCTTCCTGAATGATGGAGGAATGCTGCGAGACGTGGCGATACTCCAAACTATCAGCTGTTCATACCCTTCTATTTACGCTACAGTGCTCTCTGCAAAGCACAGACACAGAGCAGAGCCCCGCCTGTATCAGTTTCCCTAACCTCCAGAAGGCATGGGGGAGGAGGCCTTATTTCTTAACGAGCTGCATAGATTTATAACTTCTGCTGTTTCTACTAGGATTTCCATAGGAAACAACCCAGAGCACCCATATGCACTGTGCAACCTGTGCATAAAGGCCTTCACCAGCACGCAGAACTCAGTGAGGTGACAACAGGTGCGTGCGGTGACCCCGAGCAGGGACACGTCCCGATCGCTTCCTTTCCCAGTTGGCAGCAGAAGAGATGCTGAACGTCACGTAGGGTTCGGCTGGCCGCCTTCCAGCTCCTCGGCACCTGGCGAAGGAGGAGGAAGGGGCGGCCGTAACGGGCCGGCTCCACCCGCCAGGGCGGCGCAGCCGCTGAAGGGGAGCCGCCTCGCCCTCCCTGCCGCCGCGGCCCCCTCGGCGGGGCGGTGCCGGGCGGGGCGGAGCCGCTCCCCGCGTCAGCCCAGCGCGGCGGGCGGGAGGGGCCGGCGGCCTCGGCGCTGCCGCGGCGGGAGAGGCGCCGGCGGGGTCGGCGGCTCCTCGCGGGAACAAAGCGGGGCCGGCGACGCACGGTGAGAGGCCGCGGGGCGGCCGAGGCGGCGTGGCGGCTCCCGTCCCGAGGGCCGCTCCCCGCGACCGGGCCCGGCCGGGGCTGAAGTGGGGGTACGGGCGGGGAGGGGCGCCGAACGGGGTGAGAAGCGGCGGAGCAACATGGAGGTGCGGCCCGGCGCAGGTTGGGGCGGGCCGGCGGATCGCGAGGGCTCGCAAGTTCGCGCCGCGGCTCCGCAGCTCTGGCGGCCGCCCTGGGCGCCGCGCCTCCCGCTCTCCTTCCCTCCTTCCCGCCCGGCAGCGCAGCCCGAGGTACAGCCGATTGCCGGCGGCTGGGATTCGAACCCCCGGCTGTTCCTGTTGGCCGTGGTATCTGTACTAATCGGGTGCCTAAATGTAGGCTGTGGTTGTTATTTAGTGCTGTCTCAAGGTTTCTTTCCTATATTGAATACGCAGTGTTGGATTAGAGGCTAGACGTGCAACGTTTGGCTCGTTGTAGGAATATCTGAAGGGAAAGTGGACCCGGTGACTCTTTTTCGAGCTTCTTAACGCCTTTCTCCCTCAAAAAATTACAGAGCGCAGCCAGAGGAGGAATGGATGTAACATGATAGCCCTGGAGTCCTCAAAACGCACTGTGAAGATTCGGTTTTTTGGTTAAGCGCGGCGAAGAAAATGGATGAATCGGCTCTGCTGGATCTGTTGGAGTGCCCCGTGTGCTTGGAGCGCCTCGATGCCTCGGCGAAAGTCTTGCCTTGCCAACACACGTTCTGCAAACGCTGCCTGCTGGGTATCGTGAGCTCTCGGAACGAGCTTCGCTGCCCCGAGTGCAGGACTTTAGTGGACTGCAGTGTTGATGAACTTCCGAGCAACATTTTGCTTGTTAGACTACTGGATGGCATCAAACAGCGGCCGCGGAAGCCTGGCACTGTTGGTGGGACCGGGGGTGCAAATAATTTAAGGGTCCCCATCACCGCTAATTGCGGATCCAAGGACCTGCAGAGCTCTCAGGCTGGGCAGCAGCAAAGGGTGCAAGCAAGGAGCCCTCCTGTTAGGGTAAGTAGGAGGGAACGTGGTATATTTTGTTGAGATCCTTTTCCTCGTGGTTTCAAAATGTTATTTGCCTTTGTTTCAGGATGAGATCGGTCAGGTAGTATATGTGGTAAAACAAATTATTTTGGATAGTTGTTGTGGATGTCTGGCATCAGTTCTCTTATTGGTGATGGTTTATTGCTGTGTAAATATCGATGATTAGGGATAATGCTTCCATACTGGAGATCTTACTTTGGCTCTTGCCCTTTCTGGTTGTCTGTACGCTTCCTGCAAAGTAGGTACGATGAGTATTACAGATGGGAGGGAAGTTAAGTTCGTGTTGAAGGTGATGGAAGTTTTGCCTTTGGCTTCTAAAGAGCTAAGCTTTGATTTTGAAAAGGAAGAGATCTTTGAATTGCCGTGGTCTGGTAAGTTTGTTTGTCCTTTCAGTCCTCACCCTGTCAGTCGTTTTCTTCTTGAAAGTATTTTTTGAAGCAATTAGAAGAATCAGTGCGCTGTGATTGGCAAACACTGCCTTAAGCCTGTGCTCTGGTTCCTTCACAGGATTCATGCGACTCTTGAACTTTGTTGTGCCTTATGATCGAGACTGCAGTGCCTTGTTTATGGTTATCTGTTCTACAGCCCTTATCAGGAAATAATCATTTATGAGACTACCGACCTTGCTCTGTTATGTCTTAGCAGGAAGGCAGATGGGCTTCTCTGAAGGGTCCTGCTGCTCTCCTGGGGATGTTGCCTGTCCTGCATTCCCATGATGGGCGTGCAGTGTCCCAACGATTCAGGTTTCTTACCTTCTTGCTGAATTTAGCGAAATGTCCTATGGAGTTTCAGGGAGAGGGTTTAAACATGTACTTGGCAAGGCTAGTCTTTATCTTCAGGTACATCTGAATGTTTTTGTTTACTTACCAAATGAGGAAAAGCTTATACATAATTCTGGAGACAAATAAGCGTATTGACTGGCATTTCTAAAACATCTTCAATGCACCCCCTTAAATTGGCAAGAGAATTTCAAGCACAGGTGTTCCTTCATTAGATTGTATTGTTTTAGCTGCTGGATAATCTCATTAGGTTCTTCTCTCTAGAATATAACAATGATGAGTGTCATGCTGCTTCCTGCTAATGAGTTTTGATCTGTGTGTATATGCTGGTAAGGGAGAGGAGGTGATGTACTTCTGTTTTAGAAGCTAAGCCTTGAAACAAGTTAAGTAGAGAAAAAAAAAAAAACCATCAGCAAAATCCAAACCAATCATCTGGTCTTGTCCATTACCCTGAAGAGTTTGCTATGACATCTTGCTTTTTCAGAAGCTCTTCAGCTCAAAATAGAGCAAAAATGACCATAAAAAACAAGTTATATGGATATGTGTATTTTCACGGATGCCTTTTTGGAGAAGACTTGTGGTGTAGGAATGTAGTGCATATGCAAGTGGTTGCACACCAGAGTTTCTCAAAGCCTCAGTAGAAAAATAATAAAATGGAATATGGAATATTCTTTTCAGTGTTGCACAACAGGATATTGTGGAACACTTACATTTCCAGATGTTGCACAGAGTAGAAAGTGATAACGTATGGAATGTTGCTTCAGTTCGTTAGCTGTTTTATAGCATGTGCCATTAAAATTGTGACCATGTGGATTCCTCCTGCAATTAATTGATACTCTGTGTATGCTAGTGGTAGATGTCAGTGTTTTACAGTAAGTCTGAATAAGTCTTTGTTTCTGGAGCTTCAAGGCTATTTAGAGTAACACAGGCATCCTTGTGTCTTCTTTCCTTTGGGAGACAGGAAAGATGATCTCTCATCCTCTGTCCACTTTGTCCAGAGCCTTCTTTTAATGAGGAGGCCAGTGCTTCTAAGAATGAGCCTACTCTGAGGAATGATAATGGGGGTAAAGGAACAGTATTTCCTTTTTATGTGTTAAATTGTTTAAAAAAACAAAGTTCAGAAGACAGAATGCCAGTTTAATGGACAGTGTTGAAGTGAATGTTGCATTTGTTTTGTGAGCTATAGCATAAAGATGGTTTCAAATACTGTTCTTCTCTGGGAGCTGGGGAGGAAAATCTGTTTCTGGAAGAGTGGCAGAGTCAGATTTCCTGAACTAATTTTGCTGAAGGGGAACTAATAAATGAAAGTTGCTGTTACGTTAAATGAAGTGAATGTGGGTGAAGGCTGTCAAGTCATAAACATTCTGCTTATACCCTGAAGTAATACTAAACTCAAAAACGCCCTTTCAGAGGATGCCGTAGTTGAGAGAAAAGGTTAATTCAGCATGTACTGCAACGCCATTTCCTGAGCTGTATCAATGGCTGTGAGACTGCCAGCCCTGTTGTTTTAGAGTTCTGCCTGTATTGCATTCTCTGGGTGTATGTGGTGACACATGGCAATAAACAAACAAATGATTCCTTGTGCCTTAAATCTAATAAAGCTGGGGGTGCTGGGGGTTAATGTGCCTTGCACCTCATATTCCTCCCTCTGCAATAACCCTGTTTCTTTCTGTAGCCTGTATAATCTCTCACCACTAAACAAGTGCTGTTTCTTGGTATGAGTTCTAAACCTCTTTGTGTTCCCTTCTGCCTTGATGGAGAAAGCCCTCTGCACCTTTCCCTGACTACCAGTGGACAAAGGCAGCACAGTGCTATGTCTGATGGAAATTGCCTCACATGAGTGTCCAGCTCTGCTGTTCTGAGCAGCCACCTTGCCTGGGAGAACAAGTGGTGGTTGAGCTCCTTATTTTTGGTGTGGATAATAATTTGGTGCCTTTTGAAGTCACTTCCACAAGGGATGTCAGACAAGTATTATCTTGAGTTCCTTACGGCAGTTTTAAGAGGGCATGCTTATTGCTGGAGGCTTAAGCCTACTGTGGGCATAAGTTGGGAGGTGCTGGAGAATGTTCTAGTTGCTGTAGCAGAGGATAGGTTTAAGTTGGTAGACATGTATGTCTTGGGCAGTACAAATTCAAGGGGAAAAAACAAGTTATAAATTTTCCTGCTAGTTTATTTATGGTTCAACTAGTTAACAAAGTTAGGGTTGTCTTTTCCACGGAATCTTGAATGGAGCTGCCTAGGCGGTCTGAAAGCTGCCCAGAGAGGCTGTGGATGCCCCATCCCTGGAGGTGTTCAAGGCCAGGTTGGATGGGGCCCTGGGCAGCCTGGGCTGGTATTATATGTGGAGGTGGTGGCCCTGCATGTGGCAGTGGGTTGGAGATTCATCTTCCTTGAGGTCCCTTTCAACCCTGGCCATTTTGTAATTCTGTTTTTCGTCTGTTGCCTGGACCAGGTGTAGGCAAAATAGATAAGTGGGAGATAAAGATGTTTTTCCTTCCCAGAAAATTGGCCAAGGCTGATGGATTTGATTTACGCTGAATGGGTATTGATGGTATAATCTAAGTGAGAAATGGTAGAGAGAAATCTTACAGATTTCAGATTTAAGAGAAATCTTAAATTGGAGCAGTCATAAAACTCTTTCCTTTTTTTCCTTCATTTTCATCTTAAAAGCAGAGTCTTCACCACAGATGGTAATGTTTCGTTGAAACAAGAAGGTAAAGGAACATTACAGGCTCTTAGGAAATGCTCGCTTAAAGTGCTGATGGGGCTTCCTCATTTCTTTAATAAATTCTTGTTCTGAGCATTCCATTTTTCTTAACCACTAACATCTCAGCTGTTTGAGATATGTTCTTCTAAACTGAGGAGAAAAGAAGCCCACGAACAAAATCTTATTCCACAGGCTTCTACTAATGAGTAGGTGGCAGCCTGGCATTGCGTTGTGACCCCACGCTTCCATTCTGATGTGGGTGTACCCCAAGTTCAAAAAGTAAGGTTTAAGGTTTTAAGGGTAAGAGATTAAACTCCATTGCGTTCTAATAGGTTTGCCTGGGAACTGCTGAAGCAGCTGCAAGGCCAGGAAGGAGAAGAGAGAGATCCAGGCTGTCTTTTCCCAGTGGTAGTGTCTGAACTGGGCACTCAGCTTTCGGCAGCGGGTCTGATCGGCTGCCTTCTCTTCTGTTAGGGCCTGGGAAGTGTGACCTGTTTATCTGTCAGATTTGATGGGTGGTGTTGGCAGTGAGTTTTCCTTTGTGCTCAAGAGCTCTGAAGGAGAAGAGGCCATGCTGGCAGCCTACACAGCTGGACTTTGGGGCAGGATTCGTGGACCCGCTGGGAGCTCAAGTGAGTGTTGCAGCTGTAGGCACGGTGCTCACTGGCCAGCTGATACCTTGGCGAGTCTTTGTTTATGTCAGAAGAAAACCGTGGGATTGCAAATGTGCTATTCATAGATCTGCAACTTTAACAAAGAGTTGAAAATAAACATGAGGTCCACTTGGGGTTTTGACCACGCATAACAGCAGATGTTGAATGGAACATGTGTTTAAAATCTGCACCGAACAAAAGTCAGCAGAACAAAACAGTACTCAGAAATGCAGATGTTTACCAATAGGACACTTAGCAGAGGCCTGAATTGTGATGATAGATCAGGTTATAAAGTGTACCTCTTGGAAAAAATCCGCTCTTGTAGAAACATGCAGCTGCTAATGCAGTTAGTTTCGTGCCTGGTATTTGTGCTGATAAGTTAGCGAGTCATTATCTGGCAGTGCTTGATTTTTGGGGTCTGTATTTGTATCAAATCCACTTTTTTTTTTTTGTAAGAGAAGTTTACTGTTGTCTGTGCAGTTTGAATCACAATTCTGCATGTGTTCTTTCTTAGAAAAGTAGGAAGAAGCAAGGTGCAACTCGGAGGGGTTTGCTGTGCTGACTGCAGGGAGAGCTGTTCATTTCTATTCGGCAGACGTGGTTAGGAAATATTTTGAGAAGCCTCTCTAAAACGTGCACGTGCTCTTCTGTTGCCTCTCACGCTTTCTGAAACAACAGATTCTGATTTTACATCTACAGATGCTTGTACCGTTTTAATTACTTCTTTGTAAGCCTTCTTTATGCTATGTTAAGCCAGATAAAAATTTAACGGAGATTATGAATATAGAAGAATAGCAGATTATCTCTTTATTAATGTGTATGGCTGCTAGATAACTAATTAAGTAGAGAGAAGGAAGACAAGCAATAGGAAGAATTATCTCCATCTGAAAATGCTGGGCTAGGAGTCAGTGCTTCCGGGCTCAGTTTCTGGCTTTCCCACAGATGTCTGTTACAACCTTGAGCCAAGTCACCCGCAGCCCTTTGTGCCTCTGTTTCCCATCTGCAGATATGACTGATAGTACGTCCTTTGTCTGAGTTGCTATTTAAACTGTGTACTCTGTAGGGCAAGGATGGACTTTTTATTTTGGATGATGTATAGTGTTTTACAATGGGTCCACAGTCTCAGCTGAGGTCAGTAGATACCGCAGTGCGCTCACTAAATAGTTGACTTCCAGATTACTGAAGAGCTGTTGATAATCCATTTCCTGGACCAGAGATGGTGCAGTGCCTAGTGTTGATTTGTTAAAAGGATTTCCTTTTGTATTTGAGTGTTTGATAGCCACGTAAATGTCTGCCTTTTGCTTCACTGAGACGCTTAAAAATAGCTGGAAGCTGGTGTTACATTCTTTATCTTGGGAAATTTGTATCTGACTGGAAGACCTGTGTGTAGATGTGAGTGTATTTTGAAAGGGATGAAAAGAGAATATCTAATGTGAATGACGCTGCTAGCGCTGGAATATTTAATTCCATGCTTTGAACCTTGATAGTAGTCTTTCTCTGCAAGCTGACAGAAATCTGCTTGATGAGATAGGTGAGAAACTGCTCTGATTCCTTTATTATACTAATTAGGTTTTGAAGTAGCTTGACCTAAAAAAAAAAAAAAAACAAAAAACCAAACAAACCCGAACCAAACTCAAAAATAAATCCGCAGTGTGGGTTTGGCCCTTAAATCTTCTGGTTTTGTCGCTCTCTTACATGTTTGCATGTTCATAATAGTGTTGTGTGAGGGCTGCTCTGAGAGTAATGCCTCCTAGTTATGATGTTGGCCCACGACAGCGGGGGCAGATGGTGGTATGGCAGTAGAGGCTTCCTACCTATATTCTGGTCTGTTTTGTTTCTGTGTGACAGACGGTAGCAGGACAGCCTAATAGAATGGCATCCTACATAGAAGTGCCTATGAAACAAAGGTGTGCCATTGAATTCCTCCATGCAGGAAAAGATGGCACCCGTTGACATCATTACTGGTGACGAGATGCGGTGCTGCCTCTATGAGATGGAGTTAAAATTGCAGTCCGCGGTTGGTGACATGTGAATTCCCCATCCATGGAAAAAGTTGAAGACGCTGCCCTCTGCGGGTAAGGTGATGTGCACTGTCTTCTGGGATTGGAAAGAGCTGATCCTTTTGGATTTCCTGGAAGCTGGACAAACCCTGAGCTCTGACATCATCTGATCGTGATGCTGACTAAGCTGAAGGCTTCCAGAGTCAGGCCAGAGAAAAGAACCTTTCTATTGCAACATGGGAATGCCATAGCAGTTTATAAACAGTACTGTACATTGCTTATATTGGCTGTCCTGTCCCACCACATCTACTGTTTGGTGCCTTCTGGCTTCCAGGCCAACGGAAGATGGACTGTGTGAGCAACATTTTCCTTGCAGCGCTGCTGTGAGAGCAGCTGTGACACAGTGGGCCGGCTCTGCTGGTGCAGATTTATTTTCTATTTTTTTTAAAAAGCACAGCATGCAGGCTTTTCTTCGTGGCTGGCAAAAATGCATAGCTAATGGCAGTGACTGTGTTGAAAAAGTAGTGTTTTGCAGCTGGGAATTCCCTCTATCAAATAGTGTTATTGTGCTCTTTGTATCTGTCGTAGTTTCCATGAAAATAAATGAGGCATTACCTTCATAGTGGCACACCTATAATTATTTGCTCTTCAGGAAGAGGAGGGCCTGTCTTGACTTTCTTTCATTTCCTGATTTAGTATTGGTATTCCTCCATCACTGGAGATGTGTTTAAATTTTACAGTGGTGTTTTTTTGGTTTGTTTTTTTTTTTTTTTTGCACTCTAACTTGGCTATTTACAGGTTTTTGCTTTGATCATTCAGGAAAACATAAACTTCTGCACAAAAAAGATGCTTAAAGCCTGTATTTTAATGGGTTCATGAAGGGCAGCCGTCTTTTTTTTTTTTTTTTTAATGATATAAAAATCTTTTCTTCTTTTTCTCTTTATTACCATAGAAATCAGTACGAATACAGTTACACAGTTGCTTTACATAGATGGTCCAGGTTCCAGTTTAAAAATAAAAGTCACAGTAGTACTATTGCTGTGTTTCTTTCAGCATTTTGCTGAGCTTTTTTATGATTGGTGTCTCTTGTTCTGTGGCTTAATAGATGCACTGTAAGGTAGGAGAAGCTAGAGGGGGTGATTAAAACGGGGCTCAGCCAGGAAATCTTTCTTTGTCCCTCTCCTTTACCTGAGTGAAATGGTTTTTAAGTGGTATTTCCTCTTCCTCATTTTACACGTGCGTGTAGGCCTGCTGTTCTCTGCATTCCTAAAACTGCAGGTGTACTAATTAAACTTGGAATTCTTCTCTTCACTTGTTTGTCTTTCAGAGGACTTCCCATTGCAGTGCCTCCTTTGTATCATATGCTTAGCTTCCTCCTTTGGCTCCATCGCTGTCCTTTATTCACCCATATGATCTTTGATCTTACATAGTGTACTTCTTCCGAAGAAAAAGAAAACATATCTTGCTTCCCTTTCCTGTCCAACTTGCCCTGGACTGTGTCAAAGTTAAGGAAAGTAAAATAAGCAACAAGGAAAAGAAAAAATGCTCTGACGTGTCTGGACTGCAGAAGCTCGCATGGTGTTTATGATTACCTACTGAATGAATGAGGGCTATAAAGCATAGGTTAGTGCTGCTATGTTGATTAGCCTCCTTCAGTTGTGAAAGGAGTGCCATCTCCTTTTTATCACTGGCTGCGTGTGTATCTTAGTGTGGATAGAAATGCGTCTCAGTAATTGAAGCTGAGTCAGTCATCTGGTCAGCTCTGTCCACACATTACCCTTCTTACACAAAGGGAAATGTGCATCTGTTATGTCTCAGTCCCAATCAGATGCCTCTTTTTTAGGCACAAAAGCTTCATCTCGGAAAATCAACAGTGAATTCTTGGGTTAGTTGTATTATGCTAATTTCTTTGCTTTTCTTTTCAAATTACCCCATGGGAATCTTTTTAAGAGCAGCTCTTTTGGAGCAAGAATGCCTGTTTAGAGGTGAGCTGGATTAATTTTAGGAAATGAGCAGCCCTGAAGTGGGAGAATAGCATACTGAGAGAAAGCAGCCTATTCTGCTCATTCCTCACCCTCCAAACTTGTGAAGGCTGCTTCACAGAATCACAGAATGGCCAGGGTTGGAAAGGACCTCAAGGATGATGAATCTCCAACCCCCCTGCCACATGCAGGGCCACCAACCTCCCCATTTCATACCAGCCCAGGCTGCCCAGGGCCCCATCCAACCTGGCCTTGAACACCTCCAGGGATGGACGGGGCATCACAGCCTCTCTGGGCAGCTGTTCCAGCACCTCACCACTCTCATAGCAAAGAACTTCCCCCTGACATCCAACCTAAATCTCCCCTCCTTCAACTTAACATCATTTCCCCTTGTCCTCCAAACTTGTGAAGATTGCTTAAGCCTTTCTGATATGTCTTGACAAAGTAATGGATACCTTGACTCTGGCGCACGTTCAGAATACTGAAGAGCAGTGATATAGCGTGTGTTATTTATACTTTTCTAGCTGCCTGTATATCTGAATGAGGGAAAAACAACCTGTCAGAACAACCCGACAGAAGAGCTTCAAAGGTAGCTTCCTAGAAATGATGCGCCTGCTTTACGAGCGCTGTGTTGCAGTTCTGTTATTGGTGGACTTCTTTTACGCTTTGATGTCTGCGGTCCAAGACGTGTTAACATAAAGAAACAATAGTTCAACTGTCTTGAAAGTCCTTTTTTGGTTTCCAAATCTATCAGGTTCCAGCCCAGCAGTGCTGATAGTTGAAGATGACAGAAGTCTCCAAGGCATTGCGCTGTCTGTGCAGTCAGGACTGTGGTATGGTAGAGAGTTGTCATGTTTGATCATCGTGCTGGGGGCATCATCCCAGTGAAAGCCTTGCTGCGTTCTGCTTGAGTCGCTGCTTTCATTTGTGCTCATCCTGTAGGCACTGCTTGGGCTGTGTGTAGGTTGGCCCCCTGGCTGGTTTGGTCAGCGCAGAGGCAAGCAGTTAAGTCTTTTCTTCCTCTTCTCCATCCTCCTAAATGTGAGGAAATTATCAGGATTCAGGTGTTTTTCCTAGAGTGTATGCATATAATCATCTTCAGTGTTCTTAAAGGTACTTCCTAAGCAGATAAGTAATATTGTCCTCTCTTCCATGAGTCAGAAACTTTAAATGGTACTGAGAGGGGGGAAGCTAAGGACACCATAATCCTGTTTGCACAGATCTCTGTGGCTTCTCTATGGCTTCATGGTTACAGCAGTGAGTGTGATATGTGTACATTCTACCTGTGAAGGGCAAGTCAGACTGTATGGTGTTTTGGCTTGCTGGTACTAACATGAAGAGCAAAAAAAAAAAAGGAACAGAATGGTCTCTGCAGTATTCCATATCTTTCTGTAAAGGAGATGAAATACTTGTCACTGTCAGCGCAGCGCTAAAATGCCAATACAAACAAAAGTCTGTTCTAGTCTTTCGTTTAGCAGCTGTACAGAGTTGTATTTTGGTATCAACAAATTGACATGACACATGTCTCAGGTGACCCTTGATTAATTTTGTTTTTTTCCGTCTGCACTGTAAATGCTTAAATTTGGAAGTAGAAAAACAGCCTGCAAGAATGTGTGTCTGGTCCTCAAAATGGGTACATGATTCTCTTTGATGCATTTATATGCTGTTTCTTTCACACAGTAATTGTGTTTAAAACAGTATGGATAAATTCCGCCTTCCACGCAGAGGTTTCAAAATGAGGTATAAATGTATGGATGTAATAATGTTCGCTCGTTAGCTTTTTGAAATGAAAGGTCTTAGAGGGGGAGTTTAACTGTTCTTACCCTGTTTCTTTAGAGCTCAGTGTGGGTTGTCCATTTCTTCTTTCTGTAAATGAGTGAAATTTGACAGCTTCAAGCTGGGAAGTAAACTATTTATCATAAATGTATTTTGGATTACAGGTGAGCCTTTGAAAGGTGCTTAAAAATTAATACCAATGTCCTTCTCCTCCTCTCGAAAGCAAGTGCCATCAGTGTTGCACAGCAGTCTTAATTTTTGGTTAGAAATGAAGTCTGACACCAGGCGGATGTTTTATTGAGCTTCCTCACAGCTGGAGCGCTCAAAAGCAGTGGAACACTTTCCTCATTCTGTAATGTATTTTCATTAACAAAACTAATTTTGTTCATGTCATTGACGTTACAGTAAGATGAGGTAACTATTCCCCTTTTAATAGAGGAAAGATGTATATATTACCTCTCTTGAATTCCTTTTCAGTACCTAAACTTTGAAAATACGCATGGACATTGGAAAGCTTTTTGAAGAACAAAAGCACTGTTTCATCTTGTGTGAAGCACAATTTTCCAAGACAAGCACTTGAAAAGCTCTGGTTACAGACAGAAGAACCTGCTCTTTTATACTGCTGAACTAATGGAACGTAGTTTTGCTTGCACAGAGACAAGAGAGGATCAGTGCTGAATAATTTGAAGCAGGTCTTTTAAATTATTCTTCATTAGCATGCTCTATTACTTCAGGTTATGTAGTTGATATTTTATGTGTATTAAAAACAATGAGCAATGCAGACACTTCTGACTGATTTACACGTTAGAAGTATTCAGAGATGATCAGGTAAGTGACTGGCACACATAGGGCGTAGCTATTCTAGAAACTTCTTTTAAGCAGAGTAAAGGTGCAGTTGGTGTGCTATGGTAATGCACCTTGGAGAAAAGATGAAGCTTTTATTTTGAAGATCAGTGAGTGCCAGAAGAAAACAGATTTCTCAAGGACTTTCACTTGTTTGTGTATGTCAGTGTGCTGCTGTCTCTTGTGGTCGTCTTTTGCATGAGCTAAAGATCTGAAAGGAGACTCTTAAATCTTACCCACTCTGGCAGAGTTAAACCATTTTCAAAACCTGTTAAATTTAACACAGTTTTAAATCCACTGGCTTATTAAGTTAACAAGCCTTCAGCCTTGCCACCAGGTTCTGTAATCCTCTTAGATCTTCAGTCTAAGCAGGGCAGGCATAGTCAATAAGCAGATGAATAGATAATCTTTCAAAAGACATATAGGTCTTCCAGAAATAAGTCTCGGGGTCTACACTGGTTTTTGAAAGTTGAGAAATGCCAATTTGAGCTGCTATTTGGTGTAAGATGTGCTACCACACTAAATAAGTACGAGAGGAAAAGATTGAGAGAGCTATTGCTTATTTGTTGGAGGAGGAAGGTAATTTCCTGTGCTTTCATTTACATCACAAAGCAGTTGCAAGATTTTCAGTATAAAATAGGATAAATAAAAATAAGGTTGTGTCATTGCCTTTGTCTGTATGCAAATGAAAAGCTTCTTTGTGGTTGTTTCATGAGCTATCTTGTAAATCTTTCAGGCAATCGGTAATCCGCAAATCACAGTTCTAGAAACACAAATGCAGATGATGTGGTATTTGCTACCACCGCAGCCTGCACATCTGTTCAATTTTGGCTCTTCAAGGTGTGTCAGACTTAAGCTGTATCTGTCTCCTAAATCAGGCTGTGGAGGTAGGTTGTGGAGACAGAGAAAGGGGCTGGGAAAACCATGCGGGGAAGAAGTCAGCCTAGCCATAGGGCCTATGCCTGGTACATCCACACAGTGTGGAAGCAGGAGCAGGGGAAGTACATGTGAGGTGCAGGCCAGGTCTGGGAGATGCCAAGGGTGACCTTGCACTGGGGTAGCAGTTAATTAGGCACATGAAGGGTGAAGCACAAAGGTGGTCACTCATTTCACTGGGGGAATGGAAGGACGCTTCAGGGCGGAGATATCTGATAAGAAGAGAAATTTCAGTGCGACTGGATGCTAAAGAGGAGAAAGTCAATTGAAGTGGGGTGATTGTGAATTGGGATGAAGGAATACGAAATGCATCAGTATATTTAGAGTACAGTGATGGAAACGCTGGAGGAGAAATGGAGGGGGAGGAGGCTGGATCCAACAGATGACTCTACTTGCTGTGATTGAACTTGAGACCTGGGGAGGAGAAGGTGCTCTAGAAACAAACTGTAGAGGTAGCACTGATGTTTTAGGAACGTTTTGAAGAGCATCGACATAGAAAAGCTGCTGTAGAAAACCTGAGTAGACAGTAGGTGAAAATTGCGATTATGTTGACTCACATGTTGTTTGTTTTCCTTTGGTATGTATGTATTTTAGCCTTAAAATGCCACATGTTGTTTATTTTGAAATAGTGTCACGTGCTGTGTGGCTTTACAATATTTCAATTCTAATGCATGCTGAAGGTGAAGGAACTTCACACCTGAATAACGACTGATAGGACTGTGACGATTACTTCCTACAAGTCTCTGAAGCGCTTTGAGATTCTGCACAATATTCTGAAGATAGCAGCTTCATTACTAATAAACTATTGTCAGGGTTCTTGTAGAGGTGGTGAAGCCACAAATTCAGTTCTTCATCTGTTGAACTCAAGAATATTGGAAAAGGTGTGCTAACATCTTAGGTATTAATAGGGCTGGCACAACTTTTCTGGTTTGCTTGAGGAAAAGAAATCAAAAGAAGGAAGAGTGCATTTCCAGCTTCTGATTTGGTTGCTTTTTTTTTTTTTCACCCTCCTTCTATGTTTCCATATCTTTCGTGTGGTCCTTCTTTAGTGGAGAAGGAGAGGGGTACAATGAATCTTTTGGCAGGATATGGTCTGCTGACTTCAAAGTGAGATCAAGCTCTATGCCAACCAGGATTCGCATGGGAGCAGCGCGCAGCGTTGTGGTGCTCTGGGTTTGGGCCCAGGTGTCAAATCCTGAAGCCCAAGCTGAATGCATTGCTGTGAGTGAAGTAGCTGGTTGGTGCTGTGGGAGGAGAAATCTTTTGTGGATTCCTTTCTTCTATTCAGCAAGTTAAGTTTATTAGAAGAAAGGCATCCTAAGTGGTTTTAGGTAAATACTGTATTTTTATTTCAGTAGCTTCAACACTTTGAGGGATATAAAGGCAGACTTGAACTTTGTTATTAAAATATACTTGGGAAAATTAACGCCCCACTGCATTCCAACAGTTTATGGTGTCCTTGAAAACAGATTTGGTAAAAGCTAACAAATTCAACAGATACCCCTCACTAAAGGGACACTGGTGTTGGTGTTCCTGCAGTAGCTGAAATAACAGCAGCTGCTGCTCAAGGCTCTGATCAGCACAGCAGATGTACAGCAGGGGAAACAACTCTGTGAGCCCTGATACAGGTGAGCGTAAAGATAGTGGGCTGTGTTGTTGAGTAGTGCCTGAGGAGAACCACATTTAGTTGGGGAGGGGGTAAGAAGGGAAAAAGGAAGGAGAGATGCACACGAGCCAGAGAGCATGGAAGGTGCTGGTTAAGCCTGCGTGGGAAGGTGTGTGAGCCATTGGTTGTACTCTTTACAATCATGATCAGGATCATGATTTTATGAGTGTTGGTAAACAGTGTTTTGAGCTCACTTTTCGAGGTAGGGTAGCAAGGCCATTCAGATCTGCATGTAACCAATACTTTGCATTTTAGCTCTTCTGCTTTCTGTTTTCTTTGTGCACAGTATTTTCAAAAGGCACCGAAAAAACCAACGGTACTTACAGGAGACCCATGCTTTTTGTGTTGTCACTGTCAGGATGCATTAAATCTACCTTAAGTGAATCGCCTTAATCAGTGTAATTCAATCTTCAGTTCAGTATTTAACTTCCTGTGCAGATGTATAGTGGAGATTGTAGTAGCCCAGTTATGTAGATTTATGGTGTCTCTTTCTGTAGTTGAAACTGTTCCACTGTATGAAAGTAAAACATCCTTTGGAAAAGGGATTTGAACCCAGCTGTCCCCATTTCCAAGTGAGTTTTTGGGCCACGGAGCCAGAGAACTGCTCTGCTGTCTCTTTGATTGCTGCAATAGAGGCAGTGGGAATTTCTTGTCAGGGTGCAGTGGTTTGCTCAGTCAGATTGACTGGGGAGAAAAGGGAGCTGTAGGTGAGGTCTCTGCATCCTGGCTGAGTGCACAAACCCTTTTTGTTACCAAAGTGAAACGGAGTGTGTTGCAGATATTAATGGCAGTCTTTATAAAAACTGTATCTCTGTTTTTTCTTAGCCTGCTCCTTTGTGGCCCTGGTTTTTGCTGAGGTTTGTCTAAAAGGAAAACAGTTGTGTGTAGAATTTTTGATCTCGATTTCTAGCTATCAGACATAAGATTCATTAGCTGTGAGACTTCTTATTTTCCTCTGTGATATAAAGATAGGATTGTTTTTGGAGAAAATAGTTTATTTCTGACTTCTGTGCTAAATGAGAAATTAATATCTCTTCAGATAAACTTTCATACATTGGAATATTATTGTTTTGAAAGGAACTAATGTTTATCAAAGCATAAATTAAGATTTTTTTTTTTTTCTCTGCTCACTCTTAAAAATACAGTTTTAAAAGCATACATTACTTGGAATATCCTCTTAAGGTCATCTATATGTCTGTGGGGATTGTCAAACTTCAGTTGAATTTGAGAGAGAGAGAGATAGCAAAAGCAATAATTCCAGTGTGGCCTTTGTCATTCCCTTCATAAGAACCTGCAAATTGCATTGGGATGCATGTGGATCTCAGTTTTTTGTACGGTGTTGCAAAGTACGTGTAGCCCTTTGCTCTTACCAACGCAACGTTCTCGTACATGAGATCAGCGTGAGGTACGTTCTTTCTAAGCGGTAGAAAAAGGTAATTAAATTTTAGGAGCTTTGAGTTACCTCACAAAGCGTTTGAAAGCCTCACTAGTGAATTGGTATTTAAACTGAATTGCTGAGCAGCGTGGTACCATGGTATTCTTTTGTTTCCCTTTTAAAAAAAGCAAAATAGAACTGCAGTCTTCTACCTCCTAGGCAAGAGAGCAACGAGGGCCATACAAATGTAGTGTTGTTGAGAATTACAAGTGAGTACTCGTCTTACAGCTCCAGGTGAAGCGTAACTGTTGTACTGTACTCATGCATGTGGGGGCATAATAGCAACTGCGATACGCTGTATGAAATGTTGGCTCTGGAAAGCTGAACTGCTGTTGGGTGGAAATTACCCCTTTGTTCTCTTTTCACGTCCCTCATTTACCCTGTGCAGTACTGGAAATAAAAATCAAAATGAGAATTTTCGTGGGCTTATCTCGTTATGTGCATAGTTATGTCTCACTTGATTATGTCTTTAAACGTAGATCGTGTTGCTCGAGTTGATTTTCTTACTCTTTTGACTTCAGGGTGCTTCACTTCTGACTCTTCTCAAACTGGTTGCAGTTTGCCTTGGCGTCAACTATTTCTTACAGTTTTGCTTTGAGAAGGATGCAGAACGTGTAGGGAAAAGGCTGTTGGGCTGGCTTTGCACTCCGTGATCTGAGTTCCTCAGGAATAATTAGTGCAAGCGTTGCTGATTGTTCCAGTATTAACACCAAGTTTCTAAGGAACAACCGCTTGCGTCTAGTTTTGTTTCATTAGTGCTGGCAGTGGTAGCAGCACAGCAGCGTGCTGCCAAGGTTATGAACAGTGTATGACCCAGACTTCTCCTTTTTCTGGGGGTGTGTGGATGATGTTAAAACAAACTGCTGGAGCCATCGGTACTCTGCTTTAGATAAAACTTAGGCCAAGGATGGCAAAACCAGGTTTTTCCATGAAAAGGAAGGCCTGTTTTTGAACCAGGAAGACCTAATGAGTTCGGTATTGTCCAATTAAAAATGTCTCCAAATCAGCATGAGGGATACTATACTGTCTTCATTTTCCAAAGGCAAAATAAAGGATTGTTTGTTTTATGCTTGTGGGGAGGATATCAAGTGACTCTGGAGGTGGTACGCTAACATCCTGATATAAAACTCACAGAACAGATGTAAGGTTGTAAAAAGAGAAGCTTTGAATCAACACAGAACAGCCCCAGTTCAGGATCCTGTGTAGGCAGAGTACCATGTTGTAGGTCAAATACAACCAAACTCATTCACAGTGAGAAAAATGTTTTTGCTGGGCTTTAAGGGGTTTTTGTTTGCCTTTTCTGCTTCTCTAAAAAATATGTCAGTTACATTAGAGGGCAGAGTTTTAAGAAAACAAACTGTAAATAAATGCCTCACAGTGCTTAATGTGAATTTTCCAAATGAAAATCAGTGGGATTACTTCAAGTAGAGGAGAAGAGGCATCAGCATTTTCACTGGGCAAACACGAATTGCCTTCAGTCACCTTACTATCTTTGTTTACAAAGATTCTTTCTGTTTTGTTTCTGTCACTTTCATGTTCAGTCAACGGTGACTTTCAGTTTTGGTACTCAGAATTGACCTAAATCATTGTATTTAAGCATATATTTAGTATGGATTTTTAAAATGAATCTTAAATAAAATAATCTGAGATTTAATAGTCTTCAGCTAGATGCTCCATGCTGCTGTTGGTACTCAGCTTCCTTATGAAGGGAGAAATCCCTTGAAAAATAAAAGAGGTGATCACCTGAGTATATTTTGCCTTCTTAATTTTGAATGGAATGCTCTCGTTTATTAATTAAGATGCAGTTAAAGGAACCAAGAATGATAAATCATAGACTTAAGTGGTATGAAAAGGAAAGAGCCAAGACTTGAGGTCTGTGTTACACCTTACATATCCTAAAAATGTCTCTTAAAAAGGTATAACCTGAGTATTAAGATGAGGAAAACAATTTAAATGTATGGTGAGTCAGTGTTTCCTGTTTTCTGTAAGTATAGTGAAGATACTGAAAAAATTCTTTAGGTGTCCAGGTACTGCACACAACTGTTGAAAAAGGTCACAAGAAGGTGGTATCGATTAAGAACTCCTATTTTTTTTTAGTAGTGTTTCACTTGGACACTTTATGGCAAACCATTTTGTTATAATGAAAGAGATTATGTGAATATTGCTAGCTTTTGGGAAGGAGAAGGGCAACAAATAATATTTTAATAGATGAATATAAAAATATATCTATTACTTAACAATCACTGCTTTCTTTCTGTTATAATTTTCCTGTTGAAGGATTTAGCACGTTACTCTGAGTCCTTGTTAAAAGGGTTGTATTACGATACTGAATTATTTTATGGAGCATATTATTTATGACTTGGATTGCTTTTTAAGTCCTGTTCCCAGCATGGGGAGATGAGGCCCATAATTCTAAGCACGTAAATTTGAGTGGAACAAAGTTAGATCGAATCCAGCTCACAAGTCCTATAATCAAGATGCATTTAAAGAACTGAGTGATGTACATTTCTGCTTTGCTGAAGTTTTTGAGTGGTTTATCTTACTGTCAACTGCAGTAGATCTGGCAAGCTGTGAAAATAAGGTGGCATTTCCAGAGTTCTGATTGAAGCCCATTATTTCCTTTCAGACAAATAATAGGTTGTGTGAGAAAGCTGTTTTCACTTCCAGGTGCATGAATGTGCAAACACAGACCAAAATATTGGTCTGTGTGTTCAGCAGCGTGTTGCATGCAAGGTACGGTATCTCCTCTCCACATTTTTATTTCCTACTATATGGGCAGCTTTTCTTCCATGCTTGGGTTTTGTGGACTTACGGAAACCCTCCGTGAATTTTTTGTTGTTTTTTTTTTTCCTAGACTTCTTTCACTCCTTTAAAATTATCAGTATGACCGTCATCTCCCATATTCTTTCTACTCTGGTGAGCTCAAGTATTTGTATTGAATAAGCATGGCAGGTTTTTGGAGCAAAACATGAAATAGCATATCACGAAGTAAGATAGCTTGGCCTGTTTATCAGGAGCAAGAAAATTAAACTTTTGATTTCATAGTTAAGCAAAAAAAGAGAAATATGAAGCAAAGTTGATCTCTGTTCTCGGTTAGCTCTATTTGTTTTCAGCTAAAGCTATTGCTTCTTTTGGGCCTTATATTTCTCTGTTTTCTTCCCTTTCGCTGATTGACTCCTGTTTTTGAAAAGAAAGACAAAGGAAACTTCACTGTGGAGAGAAAGAGATGACCTTGTATCGCAACTTCAGGGTTTCAATTCAGATTCAAGCCATCAAGGTTGTTCCCTAGCCCATCTGCACAAAACATATGACGGCGTATGAATAAGAAAAAAAATGGTTTGGTAAGAGATAGCAGTTTATCTAGAATACTAAGTTTTTTTTGTTTTGTTTTGTTTTTGTAGTTTTTTTGTAGTTTTTTCTTGGTCAAAGTTGTACGTGATGGAATGGAAAAATGGAAGCACTTAAAAAATTGGAAAAGTAGAGGATGAATTCAAAAACTTCATCTTTTGCCCTCGGTAATAAAGTGTGCTAATGAGCAGTATCTTGCAGATAAGGCTAACGAAGATACTGTGAAGTTGCAGCTCTTAAGCTGTGAATATGTGATGCTGGACAAGTCGCTTAGTCGGTATGTGAGCTGAGTCGGGATCTTTGACAGGTTTATCTGAGGCAATTTGAGCTGTTATCACTCCTGCCTTCTGCTGAAGGTTGCTGACACTGTCAGTTGAGGCTAATCTGCAGGTTATGAGCTGGGCCTGCCAATGAACTGGCATGCAGGTTTTTCCTGTTGTCCTTGCCAAAGGGACAATAACCCAGTGCTGGAAAGTAGGGTAGGAAATAGAGGCAGTGACGTCTTGTTTGCTGTAGTGATGTCTTCTAGAGGCATTGAATTCACCTTCAGTTCTTCCAGTGTAAAATGAGGCAGCATGAAAAGGTGTCACATTGATGTTTTAAAAACGTTATTCATTGTTTGCCTTGTACACCTGATTGCAGGGGGTGGAGGTGCAGAAATCATTTTAGCCCTGGATTGTACGTCAGAGAAGTTGTGCCTTGCTTTAGTTGATGCTGTTATATTTCTCAGTTTTGGTAATCTGCAGAAAGCTTGCTGAAATCCATGGTGTGTCATTTATTAAATACACAAAATGTGCATTCTTTCCTGCTAAATAATTAAACGATAAATACTTAATACCTACTGTTTTGTTTCTAGCACATTTTGATCTTTGATTGTAAGAGATGAGAAATCTCAAACATGGAAGTGCTGCGTATTGATGGTGTTTGCTTTAGAATACTGTGTGGTGTTTTTCAGATGATAGATCTTGCTCTTGAGCTCTGTAACACGAGAAATTATAGTTGCTTACTTGCAAATGTGTTCAGCCATTCTGTGTACATGCTTGTTGAAATGGAATTCATTGTAGTGATGAAACAGAATAAATAGAAATTTCCCAATGGTGAGCAGGGTATTAAAAGAACACGTGCAACTCTTGGCAAAACTGGTTACAAAACCCCTGTGGATTATAGCAATATAAATCAGATATTTTTTTTAGCATAAATTAGATTAACTCTATAATGTGCTGCGTTTGTGAGTGACTTTATTGATGTTTAAGTAAGCTTTTATCCATTCAGTAAATGGGAACACGGTGTGTGTCTGCTGCTTTACTAATGGTTGCATATTCACTTCAGAAGATTGCAGTTGAACTAGCACAGAGTCTTGTCTTTAGCCTTTTTCTCATGGGGTCCTTAATTACTTTCATTATGCCTTCTTTTAAAAGGGTTGTTAATACTTTGGATGTCCGTGTGTTTTGATCTTTCTAGTTTGTTAGAACCTTAATCCATATGCAAGAGAGCTGGAGGAGGAGCAGCTCTGTGCCCTGCTGGGCCGCAGGGAGATGAACATGTGAGGCTGTTTGCTCCTCCTCTGAGCTTGATGACATTTTCAGGAGTATGTAGGAGGCTATTTAATTATTTTCCCCTGAGGACAGTGGTTCACGTGCCTGCATAGCAGTGGGAAGCGGTGCCCTTTCTCCTGTCTGGCACTGGTGTTGGTTGCCCTGTGGTAGAAGAGCAGACCTGGCAGCACCTTGCTGTGTGTATGACTTGGTGCCTTGTTTTGCTCTTCCTAATGGTGGTTTTCATGGCACAGCATTTCAAGCTTTTGGAACTGTAGGGCTACAAATAGAAGGAAAAGGGGGAAACAGAGACTTCATTTTCCTTGCTAGCATGTGCCGCAGGCACAGGGAGAAATATCTGGTGAGCTAGAAGAAAAGGAGCAGAAACATTTCTCCCTCCGGGGTTGCTGGTTCACAGCAGATAGTTGCAATTTTGGCTACCCAGCATTTGCTCATCTACATCCTTCAGACAACACCCCTTGGTTTTTTCCTACAGAGATGTAAATTGGGCCTTTCTCATTGAACAGCTGTCAATGTGAACAGCGTTGCCTTGTTAATAGCAGTGTTTTGTATCATTTTTGTAACAGCAAGTTATTCATAACTGTTTGCTTGTAATGCTTATTGTTACCAAGGGTTATTCACTATGCTTATTTTACTCTGTGTATCGCTGCTTATATTTCTGAGAGTTAAGCTCGATTACCAAGGTATGTTTGCATATGTAGAAATTGTCATGAGCATAAAATGTTGAACTTCTGCAGCTGCCACGCTCCAGCAATCTTTGGATGCTTCCATTTTTTATTGCTGATGTCTTCTCTGCTCTTAGGCTGCGGTCAGGGAAAATTGTTAGTGTGTACTGCAGGATGTGGAAATGCCATTGTTATATGCAAGTTGAGGAAATGGAGTGGCTCTTTTGTTTTTCAGCTCTAAAGATGAAACGAGCGTTTTCAGGTACTTTTTCAGAGACATTTTCAAAGAAACATGGTCTATCTGATCAGTCTGCTAATGCTGGCTCAGCTGCATGAGTGAGTGAGGAGGTGGGAGGTCTGCCTTTGTCCTCTGGCTTCAGAAGGAGCATCAGAACAGTGCAAATATTGAGTGAAAACTACTAGTGCAGGCAAGGGTTATGCCTCTACTTACTAAGGTTCCTAAGGAAAGGTCTTCATTGTATGCAGGACGTCTGTGGATTGATCTGGAGTGACAACTCCTTTTCCGTTATCAACTAATGTGTGATGAGATGTTGTTGTCTACACTTGTTTAGTAAGTCACTAACTGCACGTGCTTTTGGGTCAAGTTAGTGTTAAAAACAGTGCAATTACACTGTAATAGAACTTGAAAAATTGTCTGGGCGCTCTCTCTCAGGTCCTAACCATTTCCTTCTCTCTCTGTTTTTTTCTTTTTTTCTTTTTGCCTTCAACTGAGAGCATATGTGTGCTCTTGTAAAGACTTGAACAGAAGTGGCAGGAAAAACTAAGGCAATAATGAGTTGCAATGTGCTACAGAGGGATGAATGACATTCCTAAGGGAAACAAAGTAGGAGGGCAAGGCAGAGGTCATTTAAACGCTGGACAGTAGCAGCTATTGTCTGCTGGGAAAACAGAGGGCCAACAGAAAGCATATTTCTTCTCAAGAGCCTGTATTCCCTATAACAAACATTCAGGGAAAACAAAACAAACTCTAATCTTGAGCATTCTCAAAGTGCTTCTTTCTAAAAGTAGAGGCTTTTTGCATAGCTGCAAAACTTGCACCTATTCCGGAGGAAGTTAGTTACCTTTTGACAGTGTGCATTCATTTCTCTAATTAGGCTTTGAGGGACCGGATTGGAGAATCATGTGTTTTCTAAGCCGTGTGTTAAAGCAGTCCCTTTTTGGCTGTGTCCAAACTGCTTTGTGTTAAGATTGCGTAGTAAGTTTTTATTGCAGAGAACTTCTGCTTTTGTTATCAAGCTACCAGTGAAATAGTTTGTGCAGAAATATGAATGAGTACTAAGGTTTTTCCCCTCGTGATAAATGTTTAGTGTGACTTTAGTAACCCTGGCTGACTTCTAAACTGATTCGATATTTGCCCACAAGCTTAGGGAAACAGAAAAATAGTTGATTTTTTTCCTTTTCTTTCTTTCTTCTTCTTTTTTTTTGTATGAGTAGAGGTATAATAACTGCATACAACCTGCTATAGTAGGGATGCTGACTACCACTGTGGTAACAGGCAGTTTTGAAGATGAGCCTGTAAGCATTGCCATGGGTCTAAAGGTGTGTTTTTAAATCGTCACTTGTGAATTAAAAAAGCCTTTTCCAAGCTGTCTTAATGTAGTCAGGAACTATTGCATTAAATACTGTTGAGATGCTGGTGGTTTTTTCTTGGATTTCCTGTCATAATTTGTCTCTTTTTTTGGTGTAACTGGAGTCTCGCTGTGCATCTGGAGGTAGCTGATTTCTAATTCATAGATCCTTTGAAATGCAAATATGCAAACAGTATATAGAAAATAGCTAGCTGATAGGCATTAACTTTTCCATTTTCAGTTGCCTGCCTCAAATACTGTAATCAGTGAGTCAGACTTCAGAATACTCTCAGAATAGGAGAGTATTTGGCACAATGAATGTAAGTGGCTCATTTGAAAGAGCTTTTTTTATAATATTAACTGAGTAAATTGCTTTTTTACTATTGAACATCAGGAAATACATTTGCAGAGTACAGTTTTTCAGTGGTCTTTGCTTTAAAAAAGAATGTGGAGGATGAAGGGAGAAGTAGGGACATTCACTTTTCATTTAATCAGCATGAAAGTGTACCACAGTTAAAAATTTTTATCATTTTGTACTTAATGTTTATAATTGAGATTACACTTGAGTCTGTACTAATGAAGTACAGGTGACAGTGGCATTTAAGGCCAATCAATTCAGTCTCAGTTATCCTCTCTCCATTTTGAGGAAGGTAAAAATGAGATTGTCCATGAGAGAAGTGAAGAATCTTGGTAGGGGAAGGGAAAGGTACAGACTGACAATAAACACATTTTAAATGGGTAAAAGTGAATACTCCAGCCAGTTTCCTCTGGGCAATTCTCGTATTTATATCAGGTTATCTACAGCTAACTAAAAGTACAGTTTAAATCAGGAGTGTATAAATGTCATAGGTCTTAAAGTAAGGGATGAATTCTATAATCTGATGCATGTCTACGGATATAAATGATGCTTTGTTATAAAAACTCGCGTTGGAGTTAGTTTAATCATATGTATGTTTGTAAACCTTACCTCCCCCAGGACTATTTCAGTTGTTATTTAGCTGGTCTGCTTAGCCAGCAGGGCCAGGAAAAGGCTGCGAGTCAAAAATGCAGGGAAGGAGTTTCTTTCCTCCAAAGGCCAATACTTTTGCCTCTGTTAACAGAAAAGACTGAATCTCACAAGCCACAGAAATTAGAGGTTGATAAAAACCATGCTGCTTAAAGTGAGACCCATCCAAATCCCAATTCAAGCATTCTAGATAAATACTTCTCTCATATTTTTGCTTATGACACTTTGGAAAGGGAAATTGTGCTTCATCTTCACTTGTAGGTATAATATGTGGTCTCTTAGTGTCCAGCTGAGGGCTTCAGGTGTTCCTTTTGAAGTCACATGATGTCTGGCATTTCTGCAGTCAACAAATCAAGGTGCTAACAGGTAACATGGTATCAATTCAAAAGCACTCAGTAGTTTCCCATTTGGAAAAACGTGTGTGTCCTTGTGCAGCCGTGTCTGCTACCTGTGCATTGAGTGCTTCAGCAACTCGTAGAACACTTTCTGTATCCTGGAAAGGAGAGTTGGAAGAGAAAGGAACAGAACAAGTCACCAGAAAGGAGCTAGGGCTTGTGTTGTTGGCTTTTTGCTTCCTTGTGTGCAAAGAAAGTCACTCCACTCCCTCATCTCATCAAGGCATTTATGAATTTTTATAAGTAACAAGATTTTGCTTAGCATAATTAAAACCTTAGTAAGGTAAACTAAGGATTAGTATTTGGGATTAGTCGAATGAATAGGACTTGGTGACTTAAGACAACCCATCCACTATAAGAAAAGGATATAATAGTCTCTTCTTTAAAATCTAAAACAGCAATCGTGTAATTGAAGATTATAGTTCAGAGGGATAAGGTAAAGTTCTTCAGGCTCTCTCAGGTCAACGTTTCTGACTGTGAGGACACGTCTCTCGTACTAGTGATTTTAACATAAACTGCAGTTGAGAGGAAGAGCCTGTAGAGGAGTTACCTTGTGCCTAAGTGCAAGTTCCACTAAAGAACCACTGAGGCTGTTGTTGGAGGAGTTGCTTTGTTTTGAACTGAAATGCTTTTTATCTTCGGATCCCAGTGTAAACACCAGTAGTAAAGAACAGTCTGCACTACTTGTCCATCTTGCGAGGGAAGTTACGGCTTACTGCTTATTTTGTTATTGTCTAGAAGCTGAAGCTAAGGTTGGCATCATATGGATTTTGCTATATTTTTAAAAACGCCTTTGGTTAAAAATAGGTTGGATAAGGAGAGCTACTGAGATCCTGCAGCAGTCTGACCCCTGACAATGATTTGTATTTCAGGCTTCCTCGGGCAAATGGGAGAAGTTGACATTAGATTCAAATCCTTATTTTTGTTGCAATGTTATGGCTTTCCTCTTAAATACAAAATGGTGTATTACCTTTCAGGAGAGATCTCTTAATCTAGATAGAGCAGTGCCTCTCTTACCTTCACTCTCTAATTTGCCATACTATACCTGCCCTTCATTTCTTTACTTGGGTGTTGGATTAAGTTCTGTATTCGAGAGGCTTTCTGGTGAAATGCATTAAGATGCTGATTGGCCTAAAGCTTTCTCTGTTCCTAGTCCAGATTTCCTTGGCTCTATCATGGGTGCTTCATTGTTGAATCAAACAAAAATGAACTGATGCTTCTGAAAGGGATGAATGACCGTCACTTCATCAGAGGAATTGCTGAACTCCCTGAGGAGTGGATTTGCTCAGGTAATGTGGGAGAGTATGGGATACTATAATAATAATAATGTGGCCTGAGCATGGGATACTTGCCTTCTCAGAGGCATCTTGTTCCAGGCTCACAGAAACCACTTAGAATTCTTTCCCACTCCACTTGGTTTGATCTGATGGAAACAAGTGAACTTACCAAGGATTGAAGTAATAACCGGGCAGTAGTGAATGAGCTGCAGTAGGGATCAGCTAATGTTTGGAGAGAGAACGATTCAGAACTGTGTTGTCTTTGCCTTAAGAATTTGTTTGGCAAATGCAGCAGGAAAAAATAAAGAGGTCTTGATCCACACCATTAAAATGTAGAGGGCTACACAAACAGTTTTAGAAGTTTAACAGTATCTTTTTCATTATACTGCTTTTTTGGAAGCTTTATCAGGACAGGATGCCAAGAAAAGCTGTTCTCGCTAGAAGACATTGGAAGGAGCTGTTAATATTAAGATGATTAGAGGATGAAAATGAAGATAGGAGAGAGAGAGAAAACCCTGACCTTAACCCTTAAAGACGTTAACTGCTAGGGGATGATCGGGGAAAAAAGAAAGTTAGGCCTGTACTTGCATTTACTTTGATTTTACAGCCTCTGAAATGGAATTACACATGGATAACATTTTTCTTCTACTGCACACCAAACAGCCATGGAAGCAACATCTTTTTGCTTGGTAGTAGAGTTTTAAAACTCTTAGGGGAAAAAATAAAATTGTTTGACATTGATTACTGTGAGTGTATAAAAATAAACAAGACAAGAAATCAACATGTTAATAAGCTGGCTGGTGGATGTTTGTTCGTTTTTGTGTTATGCAGGCCAGCTATATTCAAAGTTATTCTGAGTCATTTTTCTTTTGACTATGTGTTTGGTTGGTGTAATCTCAGAGGATTAAAGTTGGGAAAATATAATAGTAATAGATATATTAGCATGACTTCATTTCTGTATACAATATAACAAGGCTCAATAATTCAACCTTCAGTCCTTGTTTAACTAGGCTGACTTGGGTGTAATAATTCCAGGAAGAAAAAAAACCCCAAATTTTCAATAGGCTTTTTAGTAGAACTTTTATTAATGCAATATGAAGCATATGAAGGCATCATTGAAATGATCTTTTAAGGTGAGGTGTGATCATTGTGCTTACATGAAGCAGCTCAGTACATTCTGTGTTCCAAAGCACGAGCTGTATATTTTTTTGAAAATCTAGATCATCACTGCATGATGTGATGGAGTTCGACTCCTTTGAAGAGAAACTGGGTTGGGATCTTCAGTCTTTCTCATTTTGATGCGAGGCTTTCTTTAAAGTGGCATTTAAGTATATGTTTTATGTAAGATTCTAAACGCAGGTTTTTTTTTCTGTACTTGTTCTTGAAGTTCACTGGTATGATGAAAAATGATTGGTTAGATGAGGTCATTACAGTCTGTCTGGTATTTTTGAGACGTAAATCTGCTTCTGTGACTGCATGTTGATGTGAGGGAACGTAACAATTCAGAAGAAGCAGTAAATGATTTCTGTGGAATGACTTCAGTACTGCTTTAGAAAGCATTACAAGAAGTCAGTTTGATGTATTCTGTGCCAGGAGGTGAGCTTTTACTTGGCAGGATAACAAGTTGTCCTCATCTGTTCTGAAAGCAGAATGAGTAAGGAGTGACCTGTGGGGCTGCTGGGCCCCTTGGAACTCTGCAGGTCTCCCAGTCTGAGCAGTGTGTCAGAAGTCCTTATTCAAAATGGTCACCATGTTACACGTTACGAGTTGAGATTGGCTTCATTTTTTTTGTGGCAAATGAGTTCTACTGTAAGACAGGAGAAGCGCCGTTTATTCATTCAGGCAGTAGTGAAGCAGTTACTGCTCTGCAACAGAATGGCCTGAATTTTGGTGGTAGCCTTATGCGTTGGGGACTGCTCCTGCCCTCCTCCCAGCTCTAATACAGTCCCAGTATAATTCTGGGAGCTTCCCTGAGTGAACCTGCTGTGTCCAGCAGCACGTCCTTCTCTAAGAGAGACGGGGTGAGCAGCAGTCCCCCAGCTGGTGCTTTTGTCAATCTCCAGGTGTGTTGTAGTTGTCTCTTTGATACCCTGCCCAAATGCTTTAGAGCATTTTTCCATTTACTTCCTAGTTGGCTTTTTGTTCAGTATGTTGACTGTTAGCTAATGACAAGCCCCAGCAGGCACATCGCTGAAGGTGAATAAAAGAAAGCACTACTCTTATTCTTAGCCATCGATGTTATTTCTTCAGTTTGTACACACGTGACTTTCTGGAAAGGCATTTAAACTTTCAGTCTCCTCTGGTTAAGAGATTTGCTCGTACCAACACTGTGGTAAATTCTGATGCCTCTTCGTGTCCTGCGTTAGCTGCTACTGCAGTATTTTGACTCTGCTGGCATTCCTTATCACTCATCCCTTGCCAGCAAGTTGGAGAAGAGATACCTGTGACTGGTGCCCAGCCGTGCGTGTCCGCACCACACAGCCAGCAGCCACAGGGAGCATGGCATGAGCACGGCGCTCGGCCCTTCTGCGTGCCTGCTTGCTTTAATGCAGCTCAGCGGAGAGAGGAGCAGAGCCGGCCAAGGCAGCAGGGATTCCTTTTCAAATGTAACCAAGCTAAAAATTGCTTTTGGCTCAACAGCAAGCATGGAACGTCTCAAACAAATTGGAATTTTTCATAAAGTCATGATCGGAGCGTGGAATTTTCATCCACGTTATTAAGCTTTATACTCCAGCTCATGCTTACAGCACATGTTAATAATAACGGTCATTGTTTACAACAAGTTCCTGAAGTATGTGTGGCTTTTATTATTACTGTCCTTAACGTTTTAAAAGAAAATGAAGAACATGCTTTTGAAATACGTTCTGATTTGTCGTTACAACAAATGCTGATTTGTAAAATGTGGTTGCTTCAGATATGTTTTTACGCCAACCTCTGTACAGGGATCAAAGACATGGAGTTTAAACAGAAGAGTTGTGCTTGGTTAGTTTTGGGGTCAGTGTTACAGATGTACTTTGAATTGGTAAGGAATATTTTTTAGTGACTTCTTGTAATTAAATAGCATTTCACACAAGCTTGCATCAGCTGCAAGGAGAATTGAGGAAACCAGATTGTACTTTCTGTTACACATCTGGGAAGGCTTTTACTTGCAACTAGTTAGCTGTCTATCTGCAGAGGCCGTTTAAGCCAATGCTGTGTTTATGCTCACAAAGCTATTAAATGAACTCCTAGACATTTCATAGTAGTGTAAGGAGGACTGGAGGACATCGTGTTGTTGTTTGTGCTGCACGATGGTCATGCTGCTGCCTAAGAAGAAAATGCCTTCATATGCCTAAGGAAAGACTTTTCTTGGGGTCCTTGAGAAACTTGTTAATGAAAAATGAAGGCATGCTTTGGAAGTTATTTTGGTTTAATTCTGTATGGGCTTTCTTTAACCTTCATGTTTTTATTATCAAGAATTTGACAGATAATCAACACTTAAAAAATACCTTCAGTGTTCCATATTTTCTATGACGCTTTGCAAAAAAAGCTGCAACAACCTTGCTTTTGCATTTTAAGTTGTGTTTAATGGGAAAATCCCTGGTGTACTCTTTGCATTTAAATTTTCTCTTCAGTCTGCGAAGTTTGAGAGCTGAATCTGAGAAACTGAAAGATGGATTTTCATGTGGAAAGACACACAATTATGGAAAATAAGGATTCCTGTGTTAGGACTGTTATCACAGAAGGCTATTCCTTTGGCCTTTCATAATTACATATAGACTGTTAATGGATCCACTGAAAACTCATTTAAGGCTATTAATAGGGAAGATTGGAGTTTTCCTGAAGAGGAGACAAAGCGTGCTTTGAATACATTTGCTAGTGTGTGGTTTCTGTCGTGTGCTCCCAGTCTCACTTAAGAGACATTAAAGACTCAGCCTCCCTTACCGGCAGCTCAAACGTTCAGAATGGAGTTGGAGGGGCCTCCAAACTCAAGCCTTAAGAAAAGGAAAAAAATCACATTTGGAGGTAACAGATTTTGAAACTGCTTCCCCCCCCCATAGCTAGAAGAATTTTATCTTTATTTGTGAATACACCAGTGTGTGTATTTAAATAACAGCCCACCGTATTGAAATAAATATTAAAATCGAAAGAGTGAAACTCACAGAAACTGGAGTAATGTGTTAATTTTCTTATGCTTCTGTAATTCATTTGCAGGGTTGGGAGTTACTCACGTGCTGCTTCTGCATAAACGCTGCAGAGCTTGTGCTGGTGTGACTGGATCCTTCTCTTTTCATGAAGAAAGCTTACTTTGCAGTACAGCAATGATAACAGCAACGTTAATGTTAGTGGTCTGGTGATCGGACCATTCTGACCTGACAAACCCTAACTTCCTAAATACTGTCTCAGGGTTTGTTACTAATATAGAGAACGGGGATTGCCTGCAGATAGCTGTGAAGAGCGGCTTGTTGGATTGTAAGCACTGTTAAAGCATTTAGGAGTAGACTGTATTCTTACAGGCTGGCTCCTATCTCCTCCAGAATTCATAACTGATATATATATTAAGAAATAGGATCAGCTTAACTTTGTATTTGAGAGGAGTTAATGTGTTGGGAAATTTGAGAACATCTTAAATAGTATTTGAAGAAAGAAGAGAACAGAGAGATTATATGTAATTAGCTGTCAACTCTTTAAATAGTTAACAAAAACACTCTGTAATATAAAGGAAATTAAACAAATTTTTCAGGATAATAGTCTTATTCTGAAGACCTTATGCAGCTTGCATTAACTTAATTTTAGTTTCTTAATAATATTGGTAATTATTTTTCTTCACAGATTATAGTGAATTATAGAAGATGTGATTGAAATATAACTTCCTAGTCTGGGACCTCAGTCATTTTTGTCTGTCGTAATGAAGTTCAAGACAAGAAGTGGTTGCTTATGAAGATAGTAAACTCTATGCAGTATAAGCAATTCCTAATTTGTTAAGTCAAAAGAGCTAGTTCCCCACAGCTGGGAAAATTGAAAGTAGAGCCAAACTAGTCTTCTGTAACGAGTGAGAAAGGCTTTGTGATTAATACAGATTACAGGTTTATGTAATCAGAAGGCTATGATGAAGAATGGGTTAGAGCTACTGAGAAATTGTATGAGTACGTGAAGGACTGCCTGAACCTTGGTTTGTGATGTTCTAATGACCAGCTCTGTTAAAGTCAGCAAATTTTGGATGGACTGCTTCATTGGCATTTCAGTACTGTACTTCCTGGAGCTGATCAGTTCAAATGCTAAACCTCAGCCTTGGTAGAAAGGCAGAACTGAGTTGAATGAAGGATGAGAATGATTTGGGTGTCAACAGAACTTGAGAGGGAGAACGGTTAGTAGGAATGCAGGAGTTACATTGCATGCAAGTTGTTTCACTTGGAGCTAGTTGGGGGCATTGAAGAGTGCTTCTTTTGCAAGATAGTTTAATGTAAGTGACAACTGCATGCATGTTGGCTTCATACCTCTGTTGTCATACCATGTGCAAGTGTTACACTGTATGGGAACTGCTGAGTCAGGCCTGAACCTCTGATTGATCACCTGAGGTGAGCCGTGAGTCAGCCAGAGGAGCACAGCTGAAGGCAATTCCTAGACCTGTTTAAGAGCTGGCTACCAGTGGGGAAGGATCCCTTCTGGAGATCTGCTCTGTTGGGGTTTTGTAAGTGAGCCCAGGATACAGGTAAGCTTTCTATCTATTCTTTTTGTTATCATAATCTGCTTTGCCAAACTCTCTTCTTTATTTTCTAACTATAATATCTTAATATTCATTGATTATGCATACATGTACAAGAATGTCTATTCAAGGCTTTTTGTTCTCTACAGCATTTCTGTATCAATAGCGATTCACACAAGTGTGTTGAGTGAAACAATTACCAAGTGTTAATTATTGTAGTTGGGCTTTTATGTATGTTTGTGGTTTGTTGGCTTGATTCTGTCTAGATGAGGTAGAATCTCATGTAAAATCTGAGAAAAGCCAGCTCTGGTAGCGGTGGGACTGCAAGCTGTTCTACCAGTGTGATCAAACCAGGGACAACAATTCACTAACAGGTTGTGGAGTTTCAGTCAATTTGAGCAACCTGCTCAAGGAGTCGTCTTGCATCTGACCATGCTAGAGCCTAGATCAGAGACCTCAAAGGCAGCACTGCAGCATCTATTTTCCAAATGAAATACAAAATTGTTAGTAGTATGAGTAGTTGAGAGAGAAAGAGCCGTCAGCCTTTCATTATCCTATCTGATCCTTAACTCTTGGCTCCAAAGCCGTGCTTTCCATTATAATGCATTACAATTGAGCCACATAATTTAAGTACTTTTTATCTAAATGAGAGAGTTGTACGTATTCTAAGTTGTTCTTTGGAATTTATTTGTGGGACATAATTATTCTGTGTTCCCTGTTAAAGTAAGTAGATGGTTATTAATGTTGCTTACTACAGAGTCTTAAAACCCAGAGGTGCTTAAGCAGTAGAACTTTACAGGCTCCTTAAAGTTCTAGAAGTTAAAATTGCTCAAGAAGTAGCAATGCCCAAGTGCATGGTCTTAGCCCACTGGAACAGCTTTCTGTTTCCTACAAAAGAGTTTGATATCTAGTTGGTACTTGTTAATATTTTATCTGAGCAGTTTTACTATCCTTTGAAGGCAGGTTTGGGGGGAAAAAAAAAAGATGTGGCTGTTGTGAAATAAAGATGTAGTGCGGTTAACCTGGCTGGAATAGGAAGTATTTTAATTGTTTCAAAGAAAAGCTGGAGATCATGGCGTGTGTCACATCTGATGATCAGAGGACTGAAACCTTCTTTAGGTTGAGAAAATTTTATCAGTGTTAGCAAGTCATTTAGAGTGGGAGTGGATTCACAGAGGAAAAGCACTGGGTGCTGAAGACTTTGTGGCTTTAGCCTGTACTTTTTCAGAAGCAATGCTCTTAGCCAACTCTGCTCTGTTTTCAGTGAATGAGTATCATTATGTTGATTGTTGGAGCATGTTTTCCATTTTATTTCCATCAATAAGTAGTGCAGTTTTTGCACTTGAAGACTTCTCCAAAATGAAAAAAAAAGGAATGTTCTACTTGCACAGCTTTATTATGTATGTAGCTACTTGATTGAAATCATTGTATTTAGAGAGATTTTCATTTATGGCATGAAAGACATGAAAACTACCAGTAGATCTGAAACAGCTAGTGGTATTATGTTTGAATCTGCCTTTGTTAGGGGAAGAAAAATTGTAATTTTCATTGAGCTGGAGAAGGGAATGATTGTGTTTCTATCATAGGCAAATTGGAAAAGTTTTTTAAGTTGTCTTAAAAAAGCACAGAACTTGTATAAATTTGTTTTTCATAGATACAGAGGCTGATAAGTTGTGATATAGGTTCAGGGCTTATTTTGGACTTAATTTTGTGAAAGGCTTTCAAGTTCTTGTCACTTTTGGAGAGACAAAGGACTTTTAGAGAAGCTTGACTGACCATAGGTTAGAGTTGGTGTTAGAGTGCTGTTTGGAATAGTAAATGTGTATATTTTGAACAAGAGGGCTGCTTCTAAGGAGGGGCTTTCTGTACATGATACCTAATGCACCAATTTGATGCAGTATCTATCTAATAAAAAAAAAAAAGGTTGAAGATTACCAGATGAAAGAGTCTGTAGAAAGAGATGTGATATAATGTGTGTTGGAACACCTTAGTAATGATTGGCTTGTTATTCCTGAATCTCTTTTACTTTCTGTACTGAACTCAAATACAGTTACTGAAAGACAATTCATGTGATTAGTTAAAATATCTCTTATGTCTGTGGGGTTGTGAAATTGGTCCTGTTTGTTGTTACCAAGAAATAATACCGTGTCAGCAATGCAAGTGGAGTAGAGAAGCGGAACTTGTGTAAGCAGACCTCTGTGGATTAAGATTCTGGCAGTGCTTCTGTGGTAAAATAGTGTGAGTGAGCAGGTTGTCTCTTCAGTGTAGGCCTAATTTCTTAGCGTTTCTAACTCTTGTTCACCTATAATGTTCAAAATGAAATCTGACAAACCTCTTTTATATGAATAACTGCATTTGAATGCAGAGTGGCAAATCCTTTTGTGTCTGTGCTGAAACACCCGGATCTCCTTCATGGACCCTTTGTGTTACTCTCCTTGCCTTTGTCCGTGGAGTAATGAGTATTAATTTGAAAATGAGTAGTAAAAAAAGAGAGATTTTGCTTATGTCAACTGATTAGATTAAAAAAAAGATTAAGCATCCCTTGCCATTGAAGACATTGTAGAGCTTTACAATTCGGAAGAAAATCTGGTCACGTTCCACTGAAGTAATGCCTTATTTAGGTGTTAGTTCCCTCCTGAAATCAGTAGCGGCTCTCACTCAACTTTCACAGATGGATTTTCTGTCGTGCTTTCAAAAGTGGTCAGGTGCTGCTGGAAGTGGGTTTTGCAGGGTGGCACCAGAGCCCAGGAGAGCAGGAGATGTGGTCCAGGCTGAGGCAAGGAGTGGGGTGGGCCTGGAGGGAGGTGGAAGGAACTCCCCACAGAGCACCATTTCACAAGGGAGGACGTGGGGAGGATGGGAACAGGGATGGATAGAGCTTGGTGTGTTTGACAGCACTTAGTGTCTAGGTATGGAAATGAGGAAGCCAAAGCCTGTAGACCTGCAGATGGAGAGGCTGCAGAGGGCAGAAAGAAGGGCTTCCCCAAAGGTGCAGGAACAGCAAAAGGGAGTGTGGTGATGCAAGGTATGTTGAAGAAATGCCTGTGAACCAGTTCAGACTTGATAAACTCCAGACACGTTGATTGGTTTTGCATTCTGCACCATTACTTCCATGCTAAAACCGTTCATTTGAACAGTGTGAAACATGAAGCGTGGTGCTGTGTTTCGTGATACGTAATGGATTCTAATCTCTTGTAGTAGGGCTACACTCAGCATAAGGCACACGATAGCTGGGCCATTCATTTACCTTTTACATTCTAGCTGAAGTGATCTTGAGGTGCAAGCTCTAGCTTGTCATTGCACAAAAGATAAATGTTAATGTAGTTTTTCAGGCTTATTCAGCTCTTCTGTTATAATAAGGAACATTTCTCTTAAGAAAACTGTAATTTGGCTAGGATTAGTTGCCTTTTCAAAAGACCAACCAGCTGCTTCAAGGAGAAGGCAAGAAAAAATGGAAGGATACATTAAAAAATATATATATATAGCAAATGGAGGTTGTCACTTACTCTGTGCACACAGCATGCATACATAAGCGTGTACGACAGAGAAGACTAAAATTAGCACACATCTTTGCTTTTTTGCTGTAGGCACAGGGCTGTTTGGAAGTTAGAGCATTAAAAGAAATTAAGCTGGTTCCAAAAGAACTTGAAGGAAGTGATAGAGTCTCAGGAGACATTGTGTTGCTTCCAGATCGAGTTTAGGAGAAGTCTCTCCTGGCAGAAGGTATCTATGTGACACCAGACTACAACAGTGTGTGACAGAAATGTCGAGTTGATCCAGATGATTTGACAGGCAGCTGAACATTTGCAAAATACTGAAGGTGACAGGAAATAAGCCTTAAAACACTGTCTCATCAGGTAGTAGGATGTCAGATGCTATTTTTTTTTTAAATGCAATTCACATAAGAGGGCTGTGTATGATTACTTTGGTTTTTTTTTTTTTCAATTTAGTTGACAGAACAGTTTTAATTTCAGTCCTGATATTGTTTTGGCTTTAGCACCTGAACCTGATGAAAACCAAATATGCTCAAATAAAGTCACAACCTTGATAGAATTTCACAAAAAAAAAATGCAGCAACCTGCTCATTTGCTACTGTTTTTTTCCCATAGCCCAATTCTAGGCTGCAAAGTATTTCAGAGATTAAAGGTATGTTTCTTCATGCTGAGCTCATCAAGAATGAACTTATAAAGTCACTTGCTGGCTTTGCTGCTTCTATATCATGTTCAGACTCCTCACCTTCAAAGCTCAGTAAGACTTTGCTCTTGGCAATATAATTTTTTTTTTTCTTTATGTGTGTTTTATTATGTATGGAATTCCCTCTGCTTTTCTTAGTGCAGTAAGTAAACAGACTGATCTTCATATCACAGTGAGCAAAGTTTGTTTATGCTGGTATTCAAAACATAAAACCTTTTAGAACCGTACAGAGTGTTACTGTCTAATTTTTACATTACTGATAAACCCTTTGGGGCTGTTGGTACTTAAGCTGAAACACCAGTTCCCTCATGCAGGGACAGGGCCTCCTGTCTTTCAGTGCTGTGTTGGTAAATCAAATGTTGCAATCTCTTCTGCATTAAGTAGATTAACTTTTTTTTTTTTTTTAATGTGAGCAAATAATGTGTTTTGTGAAGTGGTGGAAACTTGGGGTTGTGAAAGAATTCTAAATGTGCTCAGGAAGCTGGCATTCTGAAGACGCTCAGATTTTCATTTTAAAAGAAGTTTACAAAAACGCAGGTATTGCACAGAAACTGACTGAGCGAAGTGCCTTTGGGAAGCTTTGTAAATGTCCCTTTCTAACCTTCCATGCTATTTGTCTGTTTTGGCCCTAAGGCAATATTTTTAAATTCCTTACATTCTCCTGTATTCCAGCTTTTAATTTCAACACCTTTGTGGGCGACAGTTTCTCATTCTTATAGTAAACAACCTTGTATTTATTTCTTGACATCAGACAAGGAAAAAATGCTGAATTATCTTCTGTGTATGCTAGAAACATTTGAGGCAGAGGAAGCAAAAAAATCTTTGACAAACCAACTCTGTTACTTTGAATTGCCGATGGTAGTTTACTCAAAAGAAGATATGAAAGTTGTTTCAGTAAGAGAGATGCAACCTTACTGCAAAGTGCAGGGTTTTTCTGATCCTGTCTTGTGGAGTTCTGCTCAAAGTTGCCAAGGGCTAAGTGAGCTGGTAAAGAGCTTGTAAGAGTTGGGCAGCCAAAGGGCTGTAGCAGTGCATGCAACTCCAAGCTGTTAAGCGACTGAAACCTGAAAGTCAACATGCTTTCCTTTGAGCAGTGTTCTGATACATCTAGTACTGTGATTGGTGTCAAGAATTAGGTTAGAACAGAAAGAAATTACAGTGTTCTGTGGCACTTAGCAGAGAAGCTTTGAAGGTCTGCTTTAACTTGATTGTTGAATTAAATAATAGTAAAAATAGCGTCTAGTTTCTTCATTAATCTAATATTTTTCCTGTCTGATTTGTTCAGCTTCTCCAAAAGTATAAGAACTATGGTGATGTGATTGTGCCTCTTATACTGCATCCTTTTTTTTTCTGAAGTAAGTTTGCCTCAGAGTTGTGATGTAGGGCGCTGCTAATTTGCACAGAAGTGATGGATTTCAGGGGTAACCTGGCTCTAGCTATTTATTTTGAAAAGCTACTTTTATTAAAATGAAGAACTGTACTGAGTTGTGAGTAAGCATCTTTAGATATGGCGTTTTAAAACAATTGTACATCTTTTTACTTTATTAAATCAAATGTGAGGTTGTTTTATAACTCTACTGAGAAGAATGAGAACTAGAACAGCTATCTCATAAGCTAGTAGAAATGAATGTAGCTGCCAACACTAGCATTGCCTACTTCCCAAATCTAATCAACTGTCACTAGGAAAAAAGTGATCTGTCTGATACTTTCTCATGATGTTCAGCAATAGTAATTCACATCATGTGAATCCCAAAGATTTGTTTTAATGGATACTGCAGCATGCTGACAGTTTGGAAGAACCTCCTGACGTAGGATTATCTCACATTTTTATCATTTATACTGCTGTTAGTACAGAAGCTCTCTAACTAGAAAACATTTCATGTGCTCTCAGGACCTCTGCAGTCTTCCAAAACAGTTGTGGTGTTATAAGCATGTAAAATATAAATATATTCCATTATTAATGTAGTGTTGGATGCAGGTTGATGGTGCTTCACTGAGGCCTTTCTTTGAACAAATTTGATTTCGTTTCTGTCATTCCTGGAGTAAGGGGGGAAAAAAAAAAGAGCTTTTAAGGTTCTTCTTGGACAGTAGAAACGCTTTGTGTCCTAGACCTCAAAAAGAAATGGGGAGATTTAGTTGAAAATGTTAAACCTCTGTGTTTGTGTTTTCTGTAAATCCGGCTGTCGGATAGGATGATTTTGTGGTTAGGACTGAGCAGTAAACAAGGCAGGAAAGGGAAATTGAAAGATCTGAGGCAAGATAAAGAAGCAACTAGAAAATTGAAAGGAACAATACTCTCACTGAAATGCATTTTTTTTTCAGTAGGCGTCAGAAAATGAAATCTTGGGTATACCTGCACTTGCTGGAGAGCATACATACAAAGAATTTGCTCGACCCAAATCTGCCTTCAGAACAAGCTGACTGTATGTTTGTTGTAGCATGTTAACACCTTTCTTACTTTTATTGATGACTGAGTATGTCTTAAAGTACTTAAAGTACTGGTTCTCAAGGCAAAAAGTAAATATATATGTTGCACCAATAAAAGTACCTCTATAACACTAAAATTATTGTACTTTCTATTGCTGTGTAATTGGAGATTTTCAGTAATGGATTCCTCATCTTGTGTTGGATATTAGCGTGACTTAGATTGGTTTAGGAACTCGATGGAAAAACAAGTAAAAACATAGAGGAAGATAATGTTTCTGCCTTTACCTGTAATAAAATCACAAGTAACTGTTGATAATTGAAGATCCTCTTATAATAAGGACCCAAATGCGTGTTGCAATGGAAAGGCAGCAGTTACATAGGGAATCTGGGCATAGAAACTGCTGCTGAATTGTAAGAGCAGGCTATCTTTTTTGGAGGTAGACAGGGCTTTGGTCTTGCACCTGCACAGTTCCAGAAAGCTTTTTTGTCTGTCCAGTGCTCTGTAAAAAGAAGACAGCCTGCTCCCTTGAAGACACTCAGTGTCTGGGAATGTGGGACAGCTGAAAGCTCTGTGCATAGTGTGGGTAAGTTCACCTGGTTCAGAGGAACTCCAAGGCCAAACTGCAGCCTGGCAACAGGAGGAATCCATCCTAGATGACCAGCAGTGCTGCAGCAGAGGCTGGTGGGGAGAACTGCCCGTGGAAAACGCTTTTTGTGTGGGGCAGGAGTAGGAGGTCATTCTTGTGCTCCTTCAGCTTTTGCAGGTTCTCCAAATGAAAGAAGTTACACAATGAACTCTGTTTTATGCCAGTGTAAGCATATTTACATTTGGGCTTCTGCCACAGAAACTTCTTGTTGAAAGGAAATCGGATCTCGTGTTCCCATGGCATAAGTTTCTCTTGGCTTAAGCGCACGAAAAATACATACAGTTGCTTACTGTCTGTTAAGAAGGTGAAAGCAAGTTAGAAATAAGGTGACTGAAGAGAAAGTGTAAATCCATAGGGAATTGCAAGGAATTTCTGTTGGTTTCTAAGGCTAAGTATCTGGATGGGAAGAAACACGAGGAAGCTTAAGAAATCCTAGCCTCATACAAATAAATATGTATGCACTTCTTGATACTCTTGTTGGGCTGCTTGTTTTGATTGTCACCACATTTCTTCTGTAAAGGAATCTCGCAAGTGAAAAATTACGTGTATTTGTGTCTGAGCTAAAACTAAATTTAAACTGTTTATATGCAAGCATTTTTAATTCCACAAAGATGACTAAGGGAATAATTCTAAGAAACCTGTTTTGCACGGTGTCTTTCTGGGCTTCAACTTTTAATTTCCGAGAATGTTTTTGTCTGTACTTTGGTTGCTTTCTCAAACAGCTCCGGGGTAAATGGCAGCTGTAAACCTCAGGGTAGCCTGTAAAGTTTTTCTTCCAAAGCCTTCCTTTCAAGTGTAGCCAAGCGAAAGGCAGGGAGCGAGCTGGAAACTGGCTCAGCGTTATCGCTGCGGCCGGCTATCCTGGTGAGCAGGCGGAGGGGAGGCCGAGCAGCAAGGCAGTGTGGCTGGGGGCTGTGTCCTGAGCACGTGTGCCTGTGTGCAACACGTCCCTCCTGCTTCATCCTTTTCATCCTGCTTCATCTATTGCAGAAGGCAGTTTCTGTGTGTCTTTTTCGAATTGCTTCAGCATTTGTGTGTTTGAAGCTTCGTTCATGCGGGACTTTGTGATAAACTGTATAAGCGCAATGCTGAGTTTACTTTGACGTAATTTGTTCCACTGGCACTCCTATTCTGGCTTTGTTTGTGTATCCAAAAAGGGATTTTTTTTTTTTTTTTTCTAAGCAGTGGTAAAAGTTCTTTCCTAACATAGGGAGACAGGTGACTTGATCATGGGACAACTCCAGTTATTCTCCTCAGTGCAAGATAGAGACTGTCTTCTCCTAGCCATGACTGCTGGGTGCCCTCTTTCTGCCAAGTAGTTCTTGGGTTCATAATCTGTGAAGTGCAGCAGGTTTTTTTGTTAGCTTGTTTGCCTTACTGGGGAAGGAAACAGATGAGCAGACAGTGCTTCCTTTGTTATACAGAGGCATCCTGCTTCTGTGGCCATGAATTTCCCCTTCAGCCATTTAGAGCGCACAAATCTCTAGTTGATATCTTTGTCTTTTTCCCTATCTGGACTCATACAGAGTGTGCTGTTACTGCTTATAATGTGCCTCAGTGCTGTTAAGTGTGATCACGGAACCATGTATTGTTTTCATCAGTCTGAAGATCTCCAGATTTTTGTCAACAATTACATGAATACTGGTAGTATCAAGGATTTAGTGCCCATTGTAGCTGCAGTAGAACAAACTGTGGCTTGCCTTATTCCTATATAAATCAAGTTCACCTGTGCATCTGTTTGTGTATGTATATACGAGGATCCTTTGACTTCATTATAGAAAGAAAACTGTTTAATAAAATTACAAATAAATAATACCTTTAAAATAACATCATTGCTGAGATTGTGAAGTCATGCGCAGGACTTGAGAGAGTCCAACGAAAGTGGATTCCACGGAAAGATAAAACTTCAAGTGGTAATTATGAAATAAATTATCCATGCTCTGCCTCCTGTCTCATTACTCAGACTCTGAGCGATAATTCCTTCTGAGAATTTCCTTGCATTGTGTTCCTCTTGAGATAGATTGCAAATTGCAATTGCACATGCAGTGTGCTGGTAGAGCAGAAACATACCACGGTGTAGACCTTTCTGAGTAATATTGCCAGCACTGAATTTCATTATAATTTGTCTTTTCTGTTAAATCTTCAGTACAGTTCCTTAAAGAAAAAAAATATTGTGCTGTAGTTGACTATAAATGCTACCTTTTGCATGGAAAAACTGTTTTGGTAATGCAAGTTACTGCTGCTTATGTTAGTAAAGGGTTGCACCCTCTTCTGAATATTCTTAATTATAGAAGAAAGTTTTGAAAGATGTATCTGTAATGGTAGAGTTTTATGGTTTACTCTGTAAGGAGGGATTACAGTATTGTTTTGTAATTCTCACATACATTCAAGAGCAGCACTGGTTACCTACAGTTTTCAGATATTATGGAGGAATTGGAAGAAAAACCAAGGATACTCACTTTAAACTGATTTTTTTCAGTAATTCTTTTCAGCTATGTTTGAGAAACAAATAAAAGCAGTTGTTCAGGATGAAAGCTCTCATCTTTAATAAAATGAGATTTGTTTTTCAGGCTGGAAAACACCTCCCTTACGTCCTCATCCTCATCATTAGTAAGCAAGCCAGACAGGCAGAAAACGTGCCTCTAAGGTCTCATAACAGATTTGTTATTCTAATGCTGTATTTTCTTGCAGAATTTTTGTCATCTCTCTCAAGTGGTCAGAATAGTTTCCAAAAGTGCTCCTTCCCCTCCCTCACCCTTCTATTTTTATATTGAACTGATAAAGCGTAGCGGTCTTCTATTATGCATAATTTTACTTTTCAGTTTTCTGTGTTTACTTTTATTCGTCATCCCTCAGAGAACGTAATATGAATTTTATGTAGCAATACTTCACTAATTCTACTGGTCTTTCCTTTTTTTGTCTTCTTTAGGGTGTACCTCAGTTACCATGTGCCAAAGCATTGTACAACTATGAGGGAAAAGAACCTGGAGATCTTAAGTTCAGTAAAGGAGACATCATCATTTTGCGTCGACAGGTGGATGAAAATTGGTATCATGGAGAAGTCAATGGCGTCCATGGCTTTTTTCCTACCAACTTCGTGCAGATTATTAAACCTTTACCTCAACCTCCGCCTCAGTGCAAAGCACTTTATGACTTTGAAGTAAAAGACAAGGAAGCAGATAAGGACTGTTTGCCATTTGCAAAGGTAAAATGTGAATAAAATAAATATTTTCTTCTAATCATTTCATTCGCTTTGAAAAGAAATGATAAAATGTATGTAGTCTTGTCTGCATTTTTAATGGATCAGTACAAATATGAAAAGGGCAGATAATTTTGTGGGTATTTTCTCTTATGTAGATTAGTTTTGCCTGCCTTTTCTTTCTGAGTTGCATACGATTTCTCTAAGGTTTTATTTTTGTAGTTGGAACTTGTGATAATTGCAGGAGTTGCATTCTTAATCTCCAGGAAATAACCTATGAATTAAGTGTTCCATCTTCTAAAGAAATTGTTGATATTAATTTTCAGCTATACGTTTTGTGTGATTTTTAGGCTCCAGATACTAAATAGAAAGCAGTACTTAGCTTTGTCATTCTGTAATATCACTAATTGCCTTTTGGAAGATATGACATTCTTAACTTGTTTCTGTTGCAATTGTCCGTCCCTTAAGGCTGTGTTTTAAGAGAAATCAGAGCTGTTCTGTTTTTTGCTTCTGATTCTTTATCAGGTTGCACAAAAATGTTTCAGGATCAAATGTGAGCTAATTGCATTTTCATCCTTGCCTACTGAAAACGGAAGGGATGGCTACAATTCTAAAAGCAAAAGGTTTTATCTCTTTCTGTGAAATTAGCAAAGGTACATGTGGTCAGGCTGTGGTTTTTACTACACAGAACTTAATGTTGAAAATAATTGTCATGAGATTGCATATTTTGATTAAGTTGTTGGCAAATTGTATTTTTGATCCACACTCGTGCTTGAATTAGCATCTTATGTTTCCACGTGCTTTAACTTAGCTACAAAATAAATATGAATCTCAGTATAAGTTTTTAATATGCACGTGATGCAGTTTTTGTATCGTGCTCAAAGCCATATCTAGAAACACAAGCTTGGGATATATCTGTGAGAAGTCATGCCACTTACCAGTGCTCCTGGATGTTTAAGTAGAAGAGCAACATCTATGGAACGTTAGATAATGAGATGTAAAAATAAGTAAATGAAAATAGAGATCCTGTGGATCAATGCCAACATTTAAAAGGGAGGTTGATAGAGCACAACAAACTGAACGTGCCCGGAAGTCTGGTATGAATGACAAACTAGGCACTTGAGGTTGGCTGTGGATGGTTTATCTCCATCAAAATAGGAAAAGGAATGCCTGGAACTGATGTCAGCCCCAAGAATGGCATGCTTGTATTACAGAATGCTTTCTGTGAGGTTCTAGCCTATGTAGGACTTACTCTGATTACCTGTGCATTAAGGAGGGAGATTTAATTAGAAGTTTAATTAGAGTTGGGGGGCTTAATGACTGCATGTTCCCACAGGATGATGTTCTGACTGTAATTCGCCGAGTGGATGAGAACTGGGCAGAAGGAATGCTAGCTGACAAGATAGGAATATTTCCAATCTCATACGTTGAGGTGAGTTGTGCTATCAATAAGGATGTGCCCACTGTGTACTTCGTCTTCTACAAATGAACTACTTTATTGATAATGAATTAATGAATAGCATTTCTACAACAGTTGGTACTGTTGATGATTCTAAATAACCTGAGATAGACTAGTCTGGGTCTAAAGTTATTTATAAGGTCTGTATGCTTAGCTTGGGAAAGTTCATGATTTCAGCAGTTGAATCAGTGATTTTTATGTAGTCATTTGATACTTGCTTTCATTGAATGAAATAAGAATGAAAGTATTGGAGGCAGTCACTGTATTTTCTTATGAACACCATGAATCAATCACAGACAGCACTTAACCACAGAATGAAAGCAATTGGCAAATCAGAAAGTAGTAAGCTTTGCACTGTCCCTCAAACAAAATCAGCACAACTAGAAAGTTAGAGAAGATAGGCTGCTGCTAAGCAAGTAAAGCATTGTATTTTACATCAGGTAGACTGTTACGTAAAATTTTCTGTCTTCCTATATTTCTGGAAGTAGTGCTTGAGAGTGTCTCCCCAACATTTTAGGGTGTCGCATTTGAAAGCTATTGTCTTCTATGTAGAAGTAAGTCATTAAGAATAGCATCTACATCAGCAAGTCATTACTGAAATTTGCATCACTGGTAGGTATGCTGAGAATATGTTAACGTAGACTTCTTGGGCCAAAGTGATTTTGTTTAAATAAATGAGGTAGATGGATGAGAGGAAGTGTGTTCACATTGTAGTTGGGATGAGAAATTTGTACTTTAGGTCGCAGGAGAAATGTGTAACCATATTAAGTGTTCAGTCAGGTGTTATTAATGCCATTCATGAGTGCCCTGCAGAGATGGGAACTTGCTAAAAAAAAAAAAAGCCAACAGAAACACATTGTTTTCAGATAACATGGAAAACTTCCTTTAAGAAAGGAAAGATGGGTGTATTCATGTTTGTAGGTTGGTTTAAGAATCATATACCTGGGGATTGAGAACTTCAAATGACTTCAAAACAATATTTCTAATAATAAAACAGAAGAAAAATGTGAACATTTCAATTTGCTCAGTGCAGTTTAGTCTTCGGTTTAAGAAGATAGCAGAAACTGATTTAAGAAGTCCTTGCCCCTGGCTGTTCATTCCTAGCTCCTTGCAGTTAACTGTCCCTTCAGCTCCAGTCACTACAGCTTTTTCTGGTGCTTCTTTGAACTGAATCACTTAATTCAAGCAAGTTAGGGGAAAAAAAAACATTCTCTAGGGCTGCCATTTGGGCTACCTAGCTAACATTTCAGATCCCATTGCTACGAAAATCTGCAAAATGGAAATTTACTCTTGAGAACAGTTTATCTGAAAGCAGTAGTCTCAAAAAATATATTTCACTTGAAATTTTTGGATAAATTCCATCAGCTAAGAGAATGTCTTAAGCTGACCCTGTTAGATAAGTGAACAGATTTAAAATAGGCACGAGCACTTTTATACAGACACTCAAATCCACCGTGTAATGATGAGAATCTAGATCAGTATAAGTTAATCACAGGACGATGGAAGTTGGAAGGAGCTGTTGGAGATCATTTGGTGCTGCTCAAGTAAGAGTACCATAGAGCACATTACCCAGATGGCTATTGAAAATTTCCAGGGAAGGAGGTTCCACAAGCTGTCTGGGCAGCCCGTTCTAGTCTTCAGTCACCCATACAGGAAAGTTTTTCCTCACATTCACGTGGAACCCAAAGGGTTACTTCAGATCATGTAGATGTTTCTTTTATTTATTTTTTTTTCAGACTACACTGAGTTATTTGTGTACCGATTACTACTTACATACCTAAGCACTGCACTTGCTCTAGTGAAGAGCAATGAGATATGTAAAAAAAATAAATGTTTGTATTTTGGAATTCTTGTTTTCTGAGATGATGTAACTGTTGTTCCTGAAAATATGCAAACAGCTGATGGAACCAAGTAAATTGAACCATTTTTAGGTACATTATATTATATTTTTTATATTTTGAAAACTGAATTTTTTTACATTTTATTTTTTAATTATTTTGATGTTTTTTTCAATACATTTCCTAGTCCTGTCATCATTACCTCGTTTTGTCACAGTGACAACTGCATCTCTGCCTTGTGTGTCAGTACACATTTTTTTTTTGATTTTTTGATCAGACTGTTGCTGCACTTACTGGAGGTATTAATGGCTTCTGTCACTAAGTTTAAGATGAGTATAATCTGTCCTGCTTATTCCTGAGAACTTAAAACATGCTTTGTGATGTCATGGAGAATAGTGCTTTAGGTATCTTGAAATCCTTGAAAAACTCTCATTGACTGTGTTTGTGGTCAGCTTATTACCTGGAGGAATATCCCTAGTTTAATGGTTGCCTGTCTGTTCTATTCATTTATTTAAGTCAAACATATTAAGTCTGTGATAATGATAAAAGCTAAGACTGATGACGTTTTGAAAGGTATTTTAGAAGTGATTGCATTAAGAGAGCCATTTGGTAACTGATTTACATAACATTGTCTTTATTTGTAGACATGTGACATTGTGAAATAATCACTTCTCTCTCCAAGTGTAAAATAAATTAAGAAAACATTACAAAAAAAGAAGATTTAAGGAGGAGAAATGCTGAAACAGAATCCTGGAAGAAGCCCTCTGGCTGTATTAGAGTGAATCCTAGCTAACATTAAGTTACTAAACTTTCAACTGATGGAATTCCAACGTATTTGCTTTAAAAATAGATACAGTCCTGAGTAGAGTGTAAATGAATTAGAACATCAAATTTAATACTTTGGTATGGATGAACGTTTAGTAAACAGGCTCAGAATCTAAAAGCTATTGATATTATTGCAAGAAACCTTAAAAAAAAAAAAAAAAAAAAAAAGGTAGAAAAACCACAGATATTCAGAATAGAAAAAAGACTGGAAAATAAATCATTGTTCAATCAAAATGTCAGTGGAAAATAATGACAGCTCCTGTTTTCCCTAGTTAATGTGAACAACTGGAAAACATCTCTTTATTAATCCATCTCCTCTAGTTTAATTTATAAGCAGCCTTTCAGAAATACAGAGAAGTATTGTTATCCCTATCTTGAATGCTCATGGTTGTAGATGATTTTAAGCTGCTGCATCTGCCAACTAGTGCAACATATTCAGAAATGGTCAAATAAGATTTTATGTACCTACCATGTCAGGGTTGGTTGGTTTTTGTTCTTGTTTTGTTTTTTTATTAGCATCTTTTCCAGTACTTAACAAGAAAGTTTCACAACATTTTTTAAATGTGTCTCTGCATTTCAGACTGGATTATTAGGCTGGATTTCTAAACATATTTTTTAAAAAAACGCACTTATTAGGTTGAACTTTCTGTCTGTCACTGTTAGATGATGTGATCTAATGGAAACACTTCTGTAGCAATACTGACTCAGAAGAATGCTTTTTGACTGTTCTGACTGACCAGAACAGAACATCTATGCGGGAAATGGATATTGTATATTGTGCTTGAAACCAGGGATAGTTAGGTTTTAGTAAAAAATGATGGTCTCATTCACACTGTATTTGAATGTAGTAACCGCAGTGTTGTCATTCCAATAGCAATTGCCAAGTGTCGTAGTTTTAATCAATTTTCCTTACAGAAACTGCAGTGCAGAACTACTGAGTTGATTTCAGTAATTCACGTGAACACAGCTCTGCTTCTGACTGTCAGCTGTTCAAGTTTTCTGAAATGATTCTTCTGCTGGTTTGAACAGAACGTATTCTGAAACCTTAATTACAAAGCTGAATTTAGATTTCTAAGCTATTACCTGTTGTCCGGGGGGATGTTTAGCAAAAGTAATAATGTCAAATGAGGACAATATTTGTCTCTAGTTGTACTTATACTTTCTTTGAAAATATATTTGTGGAAGTGAAATGCAGCCTAGGAATTTGTGTTTGACCAATAACAGCGTCGGTGATGGGAGGAAAACAGCTTTTTGGTGCATGATAGCAGAGTCAAGTTTTGTAAGTAAAAGTTCTGGATAAAGAATAACGAGGGTAACAGAGAGCAGGTAGTGTTTTGACTTGAGTTCAGGAAATGATTATATTTGAATTCCATCTATCGACACGTGAATGAAAAAGAATTCATTTGTTAATTAAGTGCAGTGCAGCATAAGCAGCAGGCTGGCAGTAGGCGTTTGTGGTGGTCTGCTTGATCATTTCTGCAGACAGCTGCAAGGAGTTGGAAGCCCAGAGACCTACAGGCCTACAGAACTGCTTCAAAGCCAGCTGACTGTGCTGTTACCATCTGGGGAGATGTTCTATTTCCTGGGGTTTGGAGGAGAGGGGAATTGGATTTCATGTGACCTGATGCAGCGATTATTTTATTAATTTAAAAGAAAAATAAATTATGTGAATGTGAAAGTCAAAGAAGTTTCAATTGAATTGTGTCTCCTCAGGAAAACCTGCAAAAATACTGGGCAGTACTGCTGTCCTCAGGTTGTTTCCTTGGAAAGGCGAGCCATCCTTTCACAGCCATCCTTAGGTTGCATGTTACCATCCTGTGCTTGTTTCTGCCTTTAGGAAAGCTCAGTATATTGCTCATATTTGAATCACTCCCATGAGCAGGCATTAAATTTTCTCTGATAGGCTGTTTGCTTGATAGAAGAGCCGGATTCTATAGTCATTTTCAGTTTGAGGAGGTAAACAAACAGAATTAGCTGTAACAAATGTGCCTCAGGATGCTTCTGGCAGTGCGGCATTTCTGCTTTCATTCTGTTTTTTACTCACGGGAGATCCCTTAACTCTTCTGATTAGATAATTCATGTTATAGAAATGTGTACTGCCTTTCTTTCTGTGATGTACGTTATTTGTGAACAAACTGTTAAATGACTGATAGAGAATCGATTGGGTAGGTTTGATTGTGGCCAGTGTTAGAAGACAAGGTGGAATCCACAACAGGTTCTTAGTAGTATGTGAAGAACTCAATTTTGAATTGAAAAATAGAAAATGGCTACCAGTACAACATATATGAAATTGTTAGTTTTGAAAAGCCTGCCTATTCTTCCAGGTTGAAGAGGAAATAGCAGGAAAGTTTGTCTTTGGTCCCATTTTGCTGTTTGTTTTGTATCCTTCAGCCTCCTATTGGTGTTCTGTGTTAAAATAATCGTTTTCAGTTGTCTCCTGAAAGTGTATGCATAATCTAAATTTTAATCAAAAACCAAAAAATTAGCCAAAGAAAAAGTAAAAATCCAAATGATGAGTTTGCAGATGAGTTGTAGAAAACCTGTATGGATGCTTTATATACTACATAAATATGGTATAAGAGTATTTTATTTATATGATTCATGTCCACTGGGAGGAAAACCTAGTGTTTACACTTCTTTTAGGAGTGTTTATTACTGTGACATTGTTCTCTAGTATTCTGCCCTGTCTTTTCAGCTACGTTTTAAAGAACCAATAATAGGAACTTGTAGAAATGATTTCTTTGCTGACATCTTTTTGTCATCTTTTTCAAATCCTCCTTTGTTTCCCTCTTTGTCTGTGCTGTGTTGTGGGTCCTTTTTCCTCGTTAAGGCCTTTCAGTAACTTAATTTTTCCTGCCTTTATGACCTAACAGGCTTTTGTGTCAGTTCCTCATTGTTCAGTAATTCCCATTTTGATCCTTGTTTATTTCTTCTGTCTATGCGTGTAATTTCCTTCTAGAACTTGTCTTTGAAATACTGTTTGAGAATCTTCTGGTTATTTAACAAATCTGTGTGTGTGTGTGTGTGTGTGTGTGTGTAGTTTACTACTTGTTGTCAGAGCTCAGAAAGTGTTCAGAATATAAGTGTTCAGAATATAAGCTACTGATGTTTCTATGAGACACACTTCAGTGGATGTTGATATAAAATGATGAATAATGTGTAACTTGTGTAGTAAAGTTTTGATGGGACAAGATGCTTCAAAACTCCTTAGGAGCATAGTTTGGTGTCTTAAGGCTTATAAGGAGATGATTACAATAAATAGAAAAATAAAATACACAGAAAAACAAAGGTAGTGCTTCCACAGTTGCTAATTTTGTTCTTTCATCGTGGTGTTCTTGAGATGAGGTTTTTTCCTTTCTTCACAACGGTTTGAATTACCAGAGTAACGCTATTGGTATTTAATGGGATGTATGAATTTGTTTGTTCAGAAGACTGGTGCTTGTTTACATCAGTTTATGAATAAATGAGAGTTTTGATGCTATTTTTTGTATTGGCTTTAATATATTGATGAGATGAAATCAAGGTTTTATGAGAAATTCATGGTTTTTTTTCCCCTTTCTGAGTAATCTGTTGTAACGAGAAAGTGTACAGGATTCCATGCTTTGTTATCAGAGAGGAAGGATTTGTTTGCATATTCTATCATCTTGTTAGAACAAATCTGCAAATCGGGACTGTTCTTTTGGGGGAAGGGGAGGAACCCCGTTAGATAAACTTGAAAAAGAAGAACTGATTTCATGTTTTCACACAAATATGCTGTCTCAGCATCCTGTTCTGTGCTACTTGTTGTCAGGCAGTTTAAGGATATAGGTGAATTTGCCCTACTACGTAATTAAATTTGTGCTTAGGAAGCTTGTTTTTCACTATTGCTACTCTTATAAGTGCATAAGTAGAAAGGGATGCTAGGAGGAATGTCTTCAGGAACGTGGATGCAGCAGTTTGGGTTGGTGTCATAAACAACAAAAAAGGCTTAAAATGGAACTGAGCTTTTAAATAATACAAATGTTTATATCATAAGGTCAGAGGAGGCTGTTGCGATTTAGTCTGACTTTCAGACAACACAAGCCATGAGTCTTGTTGAATTAATCCAACTTTGGACGGGTTCGTGTCTTCCTTTCTGCGCTGAGATCATACCTCCTGTTGGTGGCCCACTCCAGTCTGAATCTAACCGTGCTAAGTTTGTAGTGAAAGACTCTTCAAACTCTGTTGACTAATTTGTTGGTCAGTGTGGCGCATTTTTGGGTTTTGAGTTGCATAGTTTCAATTTCACTGTAATATGAGTAGTAAAATTCATATAATTAATTAGCAAAATACAAAAATAGAATTTGGTTGTCAGTAGGTGATCTTTATAAAGAAAAAAAAAATACTAATATTTCATGTGTGAATATTTTCTTGTAGTTTAACACAGCAGCCAAGCAGCTGATAGAGTTGGATAAGCCCTCAGGTTCTGCTGTAGACTCTGGAGAAGGTACCTCTGGGGCAGCCCTCAACAATTCAGTCCAAAAGCACAGCGATACTAAGAAAAACACCAAAAAACGGCACTCTTTTACCTCCCTCACTATGTCCAACAAATCCTCACAGTCTTCTCAGAATCGCCACTCGATGGAAATTAGTCCTCCTGTCCTCATCAGCTCCAGCAACCCAACTGCAGCAGCACGCATAAGTGAGCTGACGGGACTTTCTTGTAGTGCCCCTTCTCAGGTAATTTATGTGAAATTAAGAATAAATCATGCTTTATTTTTTAACTAACTGTAAAAGCTTTTTCTTGCGTTGTTTATTCCCCATTATTTCTTAAGCGCAATCAATATTATGATGTCACAAAGCTCATCTTCAAAGTTGACGTTTTAAAGAAAAATATTCACGGAAATGATTGCAGGTATTTTAGATCTTCTGAGGTTTGTTTTTTTTTTTTACTGCTTTTAATTTCTTAAGAATCACAGGTGGTTGTTAAATTTTAGAAGTGATGACTTAATTCATTTTCATCTAAATTGAATGTAATAGTGGATATCAGTAAAGCATATGCAAGTGAAAGGTAAATTCAGTGTGAAAGTTGCATACATTCCAGAAATGTTAATCTGGTGATGATAAGTAGTTATCTGGGTTAATTTATTTGTTAATCTCATGCTTCTTCAAAGCTTTTACTTGCAAGCTACAGCAGTTGGTGAGCAATTGTCTGCTTCACATAAAGAACACATTTTGAGGGTGGAGGTAGTAACGTTCAATATGTAGTTCAATGCATCTCTGAAATTTCAGAAGTATCAGATTTATTTTTTGCAATAAGAAGTGTCATCCAGTACCTTTTTCATGAGTATGGAACTCAAAATTATTTCTGTTGTAAAATTTTGGGTGGTAGAAAGAATGCTGATTGTTTGGACCACGAAGCTTACAGCTGTGTAAAATACTGTTCCCATAAAGTTCATCAGAACTGACTCTGTTGTTCTTTGTTTGCTTTTTTTTTTTCCCCAACAGGTTCATATCGGTACTACAGGGCTGATTGTGACTCCACCCCCTAGCAGCCCAGTCACAACAGGGCCTTCATTTACCTTCCCATCAGAAGTTACTTACCAAGCTGCTCTTGGTGTAAGTACTGTTTAAGGAATCTCATACATCTCATACAGCTTTGGTCTGTACAGTCACTTTTCTTTCTGGAGTTCTGATACACTGATTTGAAAGAATGGTCTTATGATGATGATCTATGTCAGATGATAGTATCAAGTACAGCAGAAACATTTTTAATAAAATAATTCTTGCATCATGTGGTCCCCATCAATTTCTCTAGTTTTCCTCAATCTGTGAAACTTCTTTGATCCCATCGTCCTGAAAGTACCTGCAAGCACTGGGCAAACAAATTCATGGTTGATACTCATGTTAGGCAGAATACAGTTCTAGTTAATGTATTTGCTGCAAGCATAAGATATTGATTTGATTTGTGAGCAAGACGCTCAGTTTTGGTGACGATGGGTTAGAAAGGATCTAAAGCAGAATGTCAAATTTTCTATCAGAAAGTCTTTTTTTCCCTCTTAGTGACACTTTTTCTTGTTATTAAGAATCAGTAGTTCTTAATTTGATACCAGAGTGGAAAAACACTTTATTTTAGTGTTGGTGCAAAGTCATTAAACTACCTTGGGTGCTTTAGTTGCATAAGCTTGTTCAAAAGCAATCTCACCATCAGTACCCATAGGAATTAAATTACAGTGCTAAATGCAACATGGAGCGAACCTTTGCCACAGGATTGTCCTGTATCCTGCAGTGATGCTTTCTCTTTGTGATAACTGGGTTCCTGGTTATGTTTCCAATTAGGCATATAATTCCCATTGAGAATCTAAATTATTCTCCACCACCCTTTTAAAAAGTCAATAACCTTCTGTACATCATGTTCCATTTCTTAACTAGATTTCAGCATGGTTAGAATACAGGCTTACAGCTCAGGCTATGGTCAGATTGTTCTTTTCCTGTAGGTGATACTAGGTGATTTGACTGAAGTTCATCTTTTCCACTTGCTTCAGAAACTTACTTTAATTTTAGAACTGTGCAGAACAGCTCTGATAGGAAGTGATGATATTTTCCCTTTACATACTTTTTCCCCTCTGAAAACACCCTCCTTAACGTTTTGAGCAGTAATTTTAAGCTCCAGAATAATTGTGCTGTATGATATGATATTCTAGCGATTGGCCTGAGTCGTCTTGCTTTGGTATTTTTGTTGCTTGAGTAAAAGCTTCCCTTCCTTTTCTCTTCATTTATGAACATGATTCAAATAGCTGGAGGGCTGGGATGGAACGAGGAGCATTTCTCTTTTGCATGAATAGGATTTTATTGGATATTGTACCTGTCGATGGTTTTGGTGTTTCTGACGCTATTTAAAGTAATTGATTGTTCTTTGAGAGTAAGCCATTTGATACAACTTGTTTTGCTTCATGCTGTGCTCAGATAAAGGGAGAAGGAAGAAATAAGAAAGCATGCGTGTAATTCACAACCAGTGATGAACAGGAAGCTTTGCTGTAATTAAACTAGATTTGATTAGGAAAGGGATGTTCTTCTGTGTGAAAGAGAAGCCAGTGAGCACTGTCACTTTTGGCAAGTAGCAGGAGAGAACCTCAGCTTTGTCCCAGAGGAATTTGGGAAGACTACTGCAAGAAGGTAATGTGGCTTACAGCCCAGCTGAAGTGCCTCTGTACCAATGCATGGTAAATAAGCAAGAGGATATGGATACCACAGTGCAATTAGAAAACTATGACCTAATTGCTATTGTAGAAATGTGATGGGAAGAATCACACAGCTGGAATACTATGATTGAGGGCTACAAGCTTTTCAGAAGGGATAGGCAGGGTGGAGGGGGTAGGGGATTTTTCTTCAGTGTTAAGCAGGCAGATAGGCTGCAAAGAGCTGCCTCAGAGATAGCCACAACCAGGTTGTGAGCCTGTGGATTAAAATTAGGGTCCGGGCAATAAAAGCAGTCCACCTGATCAGGGGGAGCCTGTTGATGAGGCCTTTGTGCTTTAGATACAGGAGGCGTTGTTCTTGCAGGCTCTCATCATGATGGGTGATTTCAGCTTCCTAGATGTCTGCTGGGAAAGCAACACGGCGAGCTAGAAAGCACTCGAGGAGATTCCTGGAGTCCATTAAGCATAACATCCTGGTCTAGATAATAGACCAACCGGAGGTGAAGCATTAGTGGACAGTGGGCCAGGTGCTCACCAATGCAGGAGAGTTTGTTAAAGAGGTTATTATTGAAGGTAATTTGGGCTATAGAGAGCACACATTGAGTGAGTCTATGATCTCAATGAGTATGGGCCTGGCATAGGGCAGTCAGGATCTTAAACTGGCCTCAAATTGCACAGGGGAGGTTTAGGTTGGCTATGGGGAAAAGCTTTGCAGAAAGAGTTGTTAAGTGCTTGAACAGGCTCCCCCAGGAGGTGGTTGAGTCACCATCCCTGGGTGTGTTCAAAAACCATTTGGATGTGGTGCTTACACCAAGAGTACAGGGATGTTGTTTGGATGTGCAGTGAAGACAGGCTGAGGGAGCTGGGCTCCTTCAACCTGGCGAACAGAAGGCTCCAAGAAGACCTCACTGCAGCCTTTCTGTCTTTGAAGGGACATTATAAATAGGAGGGAGACCCAACTGCTTGCACGGCCTGATATTGGTAGGACAAGGGAAAGAGAGGGGGGAGATTTAGGTTAGGCCGAAATTTCTTTACAGCCTGCTCTTAACTTCGGTAAGACAGATGCGGATTATTTTAGAGAAGATGTTCTTACCTGTCTTGTTTAGGTAAAAAGTCACTCTTACTAAGATGGTTGAGATGACTTCCTAGCCTCCAAATCTGTGACTCTTGTATCTGCTTACAATTACAGGATGACACTTCAGGTTACCGTGTTGCTTTTTACAGTAGTTTAGAAGATGCCATTTGCATTCCTTTTATTTTGTTCCCTGTTGCAGATGATACTTGGTACCAGAAGTTGTATGAGTTGTATGTTTCGAATTTGTAGCAAAAACTGACACAAATAACAGTTGAGTGCTTATATTGAATGGCCTCATAAGCTGTCTGCTGCATGGATCCCATCAGCACGTTTTTATATGCATTAAGAAAGCCTGTGGTAGTTGAATTTTTATTTTACAGCTTTAAACTAGTTCTTTTGCCAGCAGCATGAAATCTCATTTTGAGGTTTGGTTCTTTGAAATTGAAGAAGCTGTGAACTGAGACAAACTTCTCCTAGCTGAGGCTTTTGATTGATACTATCGCTTACAGTGTTCTCTGGAACTTCAAACTACAGCTTTGTCCTTAGTAGAGACATAAATTGGTCTTTTCTTCTTGGCTACTGGTGTTTTTGAACCTTGCGAGCAATTAGTATGTTTGAAGTTCTTTGTAAGATATTTATAGCAAATGTTAAGTTCAATAGTTGTCGGGTAAAAATAGGCACATGCAGTTATGTAAGCCACAGTGACTTGGGAGGGAGCTCCTGCATGTAGTTTATAAGGCAGTTATCTAATGGAGGAGATCCAGTTGCCATAGTCTTTGCCAGAAAGCAATGTTATGGGAAGTATGTGAGTCAGGCTGTGATACAGAAGAAAGAGATGAAATACACCACAGCAAGTTTGTTACATTCATAAGCAGCATAAGAAAAACAGACAACAGATAGCTTAACATCTTTTCATTCTGTTTGTTATATTCTCTTGAGCTGTGGAGTGTGTTTTGGACTGTAGTTGCCCAGATATCCACACTCCTAACTACTGAAGCTAAATATATTATGTTCGAAATAGTAGTATATGCAAAATAGATGGTCTATATTTGGATGATTTACATTAGTTTACATGCTGAAGGTTTATAAAACTTGAAAGAATCCCTCTTTCTGGTTCTGTTTGTTCTCTCACCCACCCACACAAAAATTGCCCTTCTGTGCTGAAGTGCATAAGATAGTCTGATCTGTTAGTGATGAGACACAAGCTGTGAGAGTTATCATAAACGGATGACTTACAACTCTCCTTCCTGTTGTTCCAGCTGATTCAGCAGTGTTCGTCAGGAGGAGGTTTAAACAAGAACTATCTGAGTTTAAACCAACAAATAGTCAAACTAACTTGTGCTGCTAAGAGGAAGCAGCTGAAAGAAATGATGTTTTATATGAGAGGCCTGCTCTTGATAATGTGTAGTTCAGGAGTTTTGTGAAACACGAGCCTTAATTTGTTAGCTCTGAGGGGATTTTGTGAGTTGTGTATTTTTTCCTATGCCTTGTGGGAGTGAAGTTAGTTAATTATTATTTTTTCCACTGCTTTGCCTTGTGTTTTTGTTTTGGTGAGCTGATTGCTGGTCTGCAGCTGATCGATAGAGGAATGAAGCCTAAATATATTTAAAATTAGTAATATGTGTGAGTTTCTAGAATACTTAAAAGTACAATTTGAAATTTTTAACATGATTATCTAATTCTATAGTGTTCCATGTAACAATTAAGAAACAATCATCATGCTTCAGACATGTATGAAAGATGCCATTTTATGCTGAAAGTACATTTGCTACCTGAAGAGGCATTGCAGAAAGCTTCGTTTTTGTTACCAACTCAACTGCCTGATATAAAAAATACTTGAAATTATTTTGAGAAATACATTTTATTATATCATTTGGGACTTGTGTATATTCTTTCACAAAACGCTGACCGTGGAGACCATCAATACTAGCTTGTGCTGAATGAAGGTAGGCATGTTTCTCAATAGCTGCAAAAATAGCTGAGTGTTGGATAACTTACTGAGAACTTAACTAGAGCATTTGGGCCCATTTTATTAAGCTGTAGCAGTGCCAGCAGAGAAGCTGTTGTCTTCTAAAGCCTATCAGGTAGTCTGTTTAAATTTCTGAGTATTTGCCCAGTCTTTAGGGATTTAATTGGGCTGTGGCTCACTGCAGGTTTCATTACCGTAGTAATAGACATGGGGAGGAGAATGGAGTGAAATAAAATGGAGCTGGGAACGTGCCTTTATTGCTGCTAAAAAATTCTGTCTATAATATGTGATCTGATTAGTACAACACCCAGCAGTTACAGCTTTAGAGATGCAGGAAGTATGAAATAGCCATGCCTTGGTGCATGGATAGGTGTAAAGATTTCACAGAATGGCTGGGGTTGGAAGGGACCTCAAGGAAGATGAATCTCAAACTCCCTGCCACATGCAGGGCCACCAACCTCCACGTTTAATACCAGCCCAGGCTGCCCAAGGCCCCATCCAACCTGGCCTTGACACACTTGAACACCTCCAGGGATGGGGCATCACAATGTCTCTGGGCAGTTGTTCCAGCACCTCACCACTCTCTCTGTAGAGAAGTTGAATTTCCAGCTGATCAACTCTAATGTGCATTTACAGATTCCACCATGTGTAACTGAATCTGCATTCCCCAAAAAAGATCAGAATTCATCCGATTTTATACAGTTGCCTAAAAGTTAGTTACTTACGATCAGTTTGGATTCACATATCATGTTTGCTGAAGCTGATTGGCAGAGGAAATTCTGCTGTGAAGCAATGAGAAGAGAAATGCTAGTATTTCACGATGGAAGATATTTTACAAATATTGAATGGTAGGAGTCTGGAATGTTGAAGCAAGTGTATCTGCAGCTCTTGTAAAAGTTGTTAGTATCAAAGTTCACAGTTATTTTCCACAGCTCCTTTGTTTTGGATACAGTTGGTCTGGTTTAAAAAAAAAAGAAAAATAATGCAGGATTAGAAAAATAATATAAAGTATTTTGCAGTTTACCTTTCTATTCATATCCAATTAAGCTTAAGTTTGACAGAAACTATGGTTGCTGTAAGAGACGATCAGTTTTCTCTAGGTTTTGTACCATTTGATCATGTAGTGCTTCACTGTGTCTTGATTTGCTTGTGGTACTAATAGGAATGGGAGGGTGGTTGGACTAGATGATCTTGCAAGTCATTTCCAACGTTGTGATTCTGTGATTCTCTGTTCTAGTCTTACATTGTCATCTTTTTATTAATGCTCACACAATGCAGTGAGGTACTAATCCCACAGCGTAGAACTACTTAGTCTGTACCTTTTTGTTTAGGAAAACAACAAGCTTTTAGATGTAGGTTGGTTGAGGGGAATTAAAATTACTTTCAATGCATTTATATGCAGATGTACTGAATGAGCCAGGCAGCCTTTCAGTACATTTTGTGAATTTCTACTTTTGTGGGGTTTTTTTTAGATCTCAGTCAGCACAAATTGGAGCGTTAAAGATCGATTTAAGTCCGAGATCATGTATGGAATGAGTTCTGTTTCACATTATGAAATATGTGAGATTTCTTTATTTGCTTGTTGTAATACAAACAATTATTTTTGGAAGGAGGAAAGAAAAGTTCTGCTTTTCTGAGATAATTTTCCCAGGAGTGTCAGTACACAAGCTCCTGAAGAATTGTCTGAGGCTTTATAGAGCAGAAGGTAACAATTACGCCATTGAGTTTCAAAAGGCATAGAATCCTGTAGGCAGAACCCCTGTTAATATCTGCCTGGAAAGGAGCTTGGCCTTTTTACTGGAGTGTTTGCTAAAGATTACCAATCTCGATAATACCGAATTTCAAAAGCTAACCCTTTAAACTAGAAGAATAAGGGAAAGCAGTAACAATAGCTCAGTGGCTATGATCTCATGTTGTGCTTGCTTTTTGTTACCCATACATCAAAAGAAATTCTCCCCCAAAGGGGTGGTTTGGGGTGCACTGCTCTCAAATAGCGTATTACGTTTCAGCTTCAGGTTACAAAAACAGTAATGTTTTGAAGTACAGTCAGCAGTAGGATGCAAAATCAGCCTCCTGGAAGGCCTCTGAATTTCCATTGAGTCCTATCCTAAAAGATGTTACAGTTAGAAACAATGCCGTCAGTTTTTTTTCTCCTAGATTACTCATCCTTGCTTAATTAGCTGCCAAGACTTCAAGATTTAAACTTGAAAAAGCAAAACGCAGGCAATTCAAACTCTGTATTTCACCAGCAGGCAGTGGAATGTTGAACTTGACTGGTTTTTTTTTGGTTTTTTTTCTTCCTTCGCATATCATACTTGTGTTTGAGTTGAATCAGCTGAAAAAAATATTGCTCGTTTGCTGAATTTTTTTTCCCTTTTTCGTTTTCCCCTCAAAATATCAGAATATGAATCCCCCTCTTCCACCACCACCTCTGTCTGCTGCAGTTGTGGCATCAGCCTCTTCTGGACCTCAGCCTGCAGGTGTAATTCAAAGGTCTGCGTCAGGATCAGCTGACCAAATGGCACATTTAAGACCACAGACTCGTCCCAGCGTGTAAGTAAAATTGAAACGTTCTGCCAATCAGAAAAATGCAAATCAGTGACTTGATTTTGTAATTACCTCATGTCGACTGGTTATGTTCTGCTGAAATTCCCAAAAGCCACACATACTACTTGAAACAAAAGCATATTGGTGATATCCTTAGATGGCCTGAGTACAGAGTATTGTTCATGTCATAAGTAAATATCAGCTGATGCCATTTGCTTAAAAAGAAAACAACAAACTTCACTTCAAAAATATAAAGCATTTTTCATGCAGAATATAAATGAATCTTGAAGTTAGTGATGAAGACTGTATAGCTTGCAAGTGGCCAACAGTGGAGTTAATTTATTTAACGTTTTCTGTTACGAGTGGAATGGCAAGACTGTTCTCGTATGGAATAATTCATGCTAAAACAGTGAAATACTGTTCCTCGTTTAGTCTGTTATATTAGCAAGTCATTGTCAGTCTGCTTGTGTAAGTTGCAGTTGAAATTTGATTGAGGATTCTACGGTTCAGTTAATTACTGGGTGTCAGTTTGAAATGAAGGCAGAAAGCTGCTAGTTAACATTGTTTTCACGCTTCTGTAAGCAAGTGTGTATGATCCTTCTGGTTGAAAATATTTTGTGTATTAACATATACTTGTGACATCTTTCTTGGAAACTTCACTGTATGCAGTTTGGAGAATAAGAAAAGAAAGAAAAAAACCGAAGGACAAAATTAAGGAGTGGTTGAGCCATCTGATAAGATGCATTAGAATTATGCAAGGACCTCTATTGTCCTGTGTTGGTTTTTATTGTTGCACCAGGTTTCCTTCCTGTCCAAAAGAATACCCATCGTGTGTAGCAGGTGCATCTGGATTTGGGCCTTTTCTTTGGTGTCAAGCATTTTTAACACTGCTCCTTGCGGATCATTATTGCTTAGTGCTGTTAATCAAGTTCCATCTCATTTATTCCCATCTTCCATCTTCAAAGGATTGCTTTATTTGAGGACACTAATGAAATTTGCAGTGATTTAACTAAAAGGGAAGTTAATGAACACCAATTAAAGCACATCATTTGCTTTCCTGCCGAGGTTCATTACAGGGCTTGAGACACAGTTTTCCACAAATATCTTTCTTTAAAAAGGAGAAGAAGGAAAAAAAAAATAACTAGAACATTTCTCAACTCTCATTTTGATTTGTGTTGTAGTAATGCTGCTTTGCAAGGAAAAAAAACTGTAAAAGGTTAACAACTGCTAGCTAACTTAGCTATGAATGTCAAGTTGTTGTAAAATTTAGCATGCCATGTATTAGAAGCAGGTGTAGTGAGAGAGGTGGGTTTTGGTGGGATCTGCAGCTGATCAGCACATTTAATTAACACTAAATTAAGAAAGTGCTCATTCTTACTGGAAGTAATGTACGTTACAGTAAAGTGCAATTAGGAGAATATTTGTTAATGGTCACTGCTTCCAGCGATATTGTCAGACTTCTGCTTTAATATTGCAACAATGTGACAGATCAATTATCACCTAGCCTCTTCTACCACATCTTTTCATTTCTGACTCCGAACTCTCTCTGGTTCAGAAACGCAAGTGATGTTCTTAACTGTTGTAATTTTAAGAGCTACCTCTACTTTGCTGTCTTTCAGATATATTGCTATATACCCTTATACCCCTCGAAAAGAGGATGAACTGGAACTGCGGAAGGGAGAAATGTTCTTAGTATTTGAACGCTGTCAAGATGGCTGGTTCAAGGGAACTTCCATGCATACGAGCAAGATTGGTGTTTTTCCTGGCAACTACGTGGCTCCAGCTACGAGGTATGCTTTTAAATGGGTGTCTAAATAGTTCTTCTGGTTTCAGGTCTAAAATGATTGTGTATTTAATCCTAACGCTAGCTACTGGCGGAGCTGCAGATGAGTGTCGGTGTGCCTTGTGTTTCAGTATTTTGTTGTTAAATTTTGACAGGACAATGACAAGTGCATCACAAACGAAAGTTCCCATGTCTACTGCTGGTCAAACAGGACGAGTGGTAACTGTGGTCAGCCCTTCCACTGCTGGTGGGACATCTCAGAAGCTCCAGGGGAACGGTGTGGCAGTGAACTCTAGCACCGTACCCACAGCTGTGGTTTCTGCAGCACATATCCAAACTAGCCCGCAAACCAAGGTCCTTATGCACGTGACAGGACAAATGACAGTCAACCAGGCTCGCAACGCAGTTAGAACAGGTAAAAAAAAACAAACCAAAAACAAACAATTGAGCAAAAAGCTTTGTATGTGCAGTAGTATCTTTGTGGTAGACAATCCGTAGGGTCTGTCTGAGCAGGTGGCTTGAGTCAGGTTGTGTATAAATATGTTGGGTTTCTTAAGCGTTTTTTAAGAAGTCTCACAGAGCTGAATATTTTCTAGAATTCCAGTGTAACTCTCTGAATTTTTGAATCTTTTATTACTCTCTTCCAGTCAATTATATGCACATACATAATCCTCCTGTTGGAAACTTACCTAGAGGTGCTTTAGTTGGAATTACTTTTCTATTCCAGTGGTACCTGGAATGGAGGCATTATGTGATCTCCCCTGCTCATATGCAAGTTCATGTGGTAATAAAAACGATAGGAATAAGAGTCATTGTGTATTTTTCATGTTAACAGTGCACAGATAATTACATAACTTCATATTACTGTACGTCAGCAGCACTTCTAAATTATCTCTGATTATCTTTGAAGATGTCTAGAATTTTTTTTTCTCAGGGCTCAGCATTGTTCTTAGGCTTTTTAGTTTGTTGTCTGCAATTGACTGTAACTTCGTGCAGCTTTGACACTGAAACCCTGAGGACTGTACTGGCTTCAAGATGCACACCATCTATGACATAAAATTCAGTATTTCTGATAGGTATTACTCTGTCTTTTATGTACAGGACAGGTCATGTGATAGTGAAACTTAACTTCTGATTATTTAAACCCTGATGTTAAAAGATCGATAATGCTGTTTTCAGGAGTTTCTGTGTTGTTCCACTGTGGATTTGCCAAGTTAGGAAAATAGCATGCAGCTAGATTCTAATCTGTTTCAGTTGTTGGATTTTTTTCTTTTCTTTAGAAGAAGAAGTCCAAAAACAACAATTAAAAACAAAACCCCAAAACACAAAATCGGCTTCCACTGAAAACTATCCTGGTGTTCCATCTTCCAGGCTCTAAGGTCTCCTGGCTGAAAGAGTCATGAATGGAAATATTTTAGTGTTGTTTTTCTTTTTTTTTATTCACTAGATTCTAATTGTCAGAGCAGAAGAGAAAAGGACTTGCAAATGGTATAATCTGTTATCAGTTTAAGGATTATTGCTCCTTATGCTCTCAATCCACGAACTTGTAGAACCCATCCTTCTTTCAGAGTCATGCAGCTCCCCAGACTTCTTACATACGCTCAGATATCAGCGCTGGGTCTGTTTTTGAAGGCAGGATCCATGTGTATGTCTTCAGATACTGTATTTCCTTAATTGGCCCATCTTCCTTCAGTTTGATCTTAGGCTGGAACAGATGCAATAATCCTTGGTTACAACCTCATTCTTTACTTTTAGATGAAAAAAAAAAAAGAGAACAACACCAGGTGCTATTGGCAGGCAGTAAGAGAAACTAAGCAAAACATGCTTTCTTGCCTCTCAGGCACAGGTGGTTCCTACTTGAAATCCTTTCAATCTCTCTAGAAGCTTGCAAGTGACTGTGCAAAAAAGAAAGCTCCTGTGGGCTCCAAAGGCTTTTCTGTCTCTGCATCTTGATGCTTGTCAAGATGAATAAGTTCTTAAAGTTTATTCAGCTGGAAAACATGACAGCATATTGCCCACCAACTTCTCAGGTCCCAAATGGAAAATTCAGAGCAGCAGGACTCTCTTCATTGGGAATTTTAACACTGGCTTGTGATGTAAAAGTATACTGTTCAGACACAGCTATAGATCTGTTCCTTGTAAGGGCCTGTTTAACTGGAACTGAAGCAATAATAGCTGTGTTATATTCAAATGATAGAGAGAACTATGTAGTCAGCATGTGAAATGTGATCGTCTTGAACTGCTGCTGTCTGAGTGTTACTCTCTTGATGAGGCTTCACAGGCTAATGCTGCAATTCGTAGGGCTCTTCTTAGTTTCTGTTTAGCTTAGGGCTTTGGGGATTGTTCTTCAAATTATCTTAGTGCTGCTGAAGACAAGCAGTGTTTGAGGAGTTCGTTTTCCTTCTCTGAAAGGAATTGGGAAAGAAATGTACATCATACCTGTTTCGTTAAAGGATGAACTGTATGGAAATAGAGGGACTTCAGATGCCTACCTGTGGTTTCTGTTACAGTTCAGAAAACAAAGCCAAAAAGCAATTCCATACTTCCGCTCCATTGATTGCATGCAAGCATAGACATAGCTTGCAGAACAGCAGGTACTTGTAGGAAAACTGGCTTCATCTTACAAACAAAAGGTAGTTAATAATTGTTGGATTTCTTCTTGGTTTGTTTTTTTTTTTGTTTTGTACTTTTTTTTAATAATCAAAAAGCCGCTTTAGCTTTTACACTGGCCTGTGTTCTTATCATCTTTTTTGAAATGTTTATGATACTTAAAAAGATCTGATATGGTGGGAGACATCACATCAAAAAGTATACATAGCATTTAGTGCTGCTTTCTTATTGAGAAAGAACTTGTTTCTTATCTCAGAGGCAGTAATTGCATATAATACTTACTGTAGTATTGTTGCATCAAACTTAAGAACTGTGTCAGTCTTCTCTAATACACTGTTGGTACAATATACCAGGGGAATTTGTAGAGGGGAGACTGAAGAGAGGAAAGCACTAGAGGCTTGGTTCCAGGATATTATTTCTGTAACAAGCCTGAAACTCTTAATTAGTATCTGAAAAATCAAAGTGAATCGGTATATTTGAGAAGTGCATGCACCATACCAGAGGGTTCACCCTTTGCTAGATGTTGAGTTTCAGCATATTTGAAGGACAGACCCTGTGCAACAATGGAATGCTGCATTTAGCTTTGTACTGTACAGCTGAGATGTCTGCCCTTCATACCACCCGACAGTACAGAGATGTCCAACCTGTTTAAGTGAGCTAAAGCACGTATTCTTGACAGTCTTACTGTAACAAGCGATGTTGCTTTATGGGAAGGATAAATTCACGTAGAGCTCTGTGCTTTGCAGCTGGGCTGCAGCCCAGGTTAATATATTCATCCCTATGCTCCTCTCCAAGTTTCAGCGTCAGTGTTGCTTTTAATTCACCAGGGATATGAGTAAATCCATTTCTATATTTAAACATCCCAAGAGACAATAGCATATGTTGTCAGAAAAACCACTCATAGCAGTAATTGCCACTGTGCTTGCTGTTTGAAAGACCCACTGAGTCTGTTGTGGATTTTGTTGAGGGAAAACAATCCCATTATATTTTTAGCAGCTTCTGTAAAGGAGTGTTTCTTTCCGCATTGTTTTATTTGCACTGACAACTACGCAGCATATAATAAGGAACAAACAAATTCCAGGCAATATTTATCTAGCTCTTGCGAAAATGCTTTTTTGCATGTGAAGTACTTTGCTTAGCAGCTTGGACTTGTCCTCAATAGCTGCAGTGCTGTTAAGCTTGCTGTGGCATACTGGTGCAAGTAGATGACTAGGCATATGCTACTCCACTATTAGGCGGAGATAAATTTGATGCTGTGTAAGATGTTATGGTAATGTAAATGCAAGCGATACAGTAGGAAGAAAACTTTGTTTTAAAATCAACTAGTTACAAGGCAGTGACAGTGCCTCATTTTTTTTGCATGCCTTGTGCAAAGTTTAACTCTCTCATGTTATACTTTTGTTCTAGTTGCTGTACACAATCAAGACCGGCCTACAGCAGCAGTCACACCCATACAAGCACAAAGTCAAACATGCCTTATTCCTGCAGCTGTGATCATTCCCCACCATTCTGTTGCCTCCCAGCAGCTCCAGTCCCAACTTCCAAATACCGCTGCTTATGTCACAGCTGTGAATGTGAACCGTTCAGCCATCCCACTGGCATGTGCAGCAGCTTCTTTGAATTCTCCCAACGTTGCTGCTTCATCTTTGGAGGGAGATCTAAGCGGGAGAACTGTGAACACTCACCCTGTAGCTCCTGCGTCTCCAGAGAGCTCTTTAGCAGCTGGTGGTAGTGCTGCTGTCAGTAAAACAGACAAGGATGTCAAGGTGCGTAGAGAATCAGATCACTCCCTTGAATGCTTCTGTTTTCTTCATGCACGCTTCCTAGAGATCTATGGTTTTTTCCTACCTTTGCTGAATTGCAGCGCTGTAAGGTGAACAAAGCTTAAACTGAAACTCAGGCAGCCATTTTGTGACTATAGCTGCAGGCAAGCCCATTCGTGGCCATTCAAAAATACGGGAATATAAAATACAGAGCAGACGTTGGAGAAGGGTTAAAACAGAGTAGCTGGTTCATGCTGTTATTTGGATGAAAAATGGTAGGTTGTGGAAGTTCAGAAGAGCTGACTGACTGTTGGGATTTTAAGTAATTTGTATTGTGGACCTGAAGCCAGGTTGCTGGATACCTGAGAAAGCTGCATGGTTAGCAAATGTTAGCTGTAAGTATCTCAAAACTTAAATATTAATGTGGTTAAAAAAAAAAAAAAGTAAACAAAAAAAAGGTGATGAACTTACAGGACCATGAAGAGTTCAATCTCATGAAATAAAATTCATACTTAGTGTTAATCAATATTCCTTTAGGTTGGATAAATGAGTGGAAAAAATGAGCCTTAGAAAATTTTTCTTCCTTGTTGAGCAGACACGCAGGTAATGGAAAATGTGTTACAAGCAGTGTTTGTTGCAGAAGGAAAAAAAGAAAGCTGAAAAACCAGACATGTAACTGTCTCTTTGAAATGAAGGTCGGTCTGGCAATTCCATTTTTTTTCTTCCCATTTGAAGTACTTTACTCCACATCCAAATTCATTTTTACTGTCCGGCAGTGTCATTATGTTACGTTGTTGGCAGAAACATCCTAACAAATTTCTAGCCATTTTTGTTTCACAGTTGTAGAGTATTTAAAACCTTTTTTCTTCTTTTTTTTCCACAACTTCCTTTAGATCTCAAATGTTTTAGGTATTACCTTGCTACTTTTCACCCACATACTCTTCATAATGAAGTTTATGAAAGTTTTAATCATAGGCTGTAACAGTGATCTCACCCACTTTTTAATTATTTTAGTTGGTTATTGTTGAATGGAGAAACGTAGAACTTGATTTTAAAATGACTTTCAGTTGTAACCACTGAAAATAGACCAACGTGCCTGTAGGAAGGACTTTTAAAGAACAGATTTAGAGTTAAAGGTGAAAGATGCTAATGTATTTGGACTATGCGAATTCCTTTGAGTTTCTCTTTTTCTTTCCCATGTTGTAGACAGCAGCTTTTTGCTGAAATAGCTTGAAGTTATTGGAGACTTGGAAAAAAGACAGAGGATTTTTCATTCACAGTTCACCAATTCCACTGTATCCTAAGCTGTAATAAAAGTCTCACACTGCTGAGCTGTGGTTAGCTTATAGCTTATTTTTGTCTTCGGGGCTTACAATCTGGCACTTCTCCTAAGCACTAAATTCACTTAGTCAGGGAGTTGGTGAGAGAAGCGCTGCCGCACCCCTTAGAGGAGAAAAAAACACAACAAGAAACACAAAAGCAGCTTAAATAATTCTCTTCAGGGTGAGTCCTAGTCTTCAGGGATTCCTGTCTGGGCAAGCAAAAAGAATGTTTACAATTCTCCCTTCTAGCAGAGCAGCAGAACACAATACATTCCTCTTGTGGCAAATTTTTTTTGCTAAATATCGTGAAGGCCTTCCCTTACTGAAGGAAAACAAATAAAATATACTTATTGAAACAGCAGCCTCCAGGGCAGACTTTTCTCCCTGCTTGGTCTGAGATAACATGGAAGTTTCTAAGAAGGAACAGAGAGTTAACGGTTTTACTTTGTGGATTCCCCTTTGGGGGTCTCTAGTGACTCCCTCCTTCTGTAGGCAACTTTTTGGTCCACTGACATTGCCTTTTAAGGTTAGCCTCAAGTTACCTTAACTAAGCAAAAGGGCTTAGCTGGTTTATGATCTGAATGAGTTACTGTCTTTCTCTTCACAGTTTTAGTAATTCTCTTTCCCTTATAAAATTTTCATAATAGTCTCTTACAATGATTTCATCAAGCATTTCCTCATTACTAAGTCTCTTCTGGACAAGGTGGCATCTGTTAGAAGGGAGTGTTTTAACTCTTTGTAGATTACCTTTGTTCTGAAATGAGGCACTGCCCTTTGCTTACAGAAAGAAAAAAAGGGTTTGCTGAAACTGCTTTCTGGAGCATCCACTAAACGCAAGCCACGGTTGTCACCTCCAGCATCTCCAACTCTGGAGGTCGAGCAAGCAGCCGCAGAGTTAGCCCTGCAAGGTGCAGTTGGGCCAGAGCTTCCATCAGCAGGAGGTCATAGCAGAGCTGGAACCTGTCCCACTGACTGTGAGGTCTCTGGGCCAGCGCAGGAGATGCTGCAGCGGAAAACGAGTTCCCTGGATTCTGCTGTTCCGGTAGCACCACCACCACGGCTGCCTTGCTCGTCCCTGGGTCCGGTCTTGAACGAGTCCAGGCCTCTTGTCTGTGAAAGGTAAGTTATCCTCAGCCTCCAAATTTAGGCAAACAAAAAAAAAAATGGCACTCTGTGATGTTCTCTGTATATTGGAACTGCTAGCAGTTGTTCAAAATGCTGAGATCTTGTAAAAACTGAGTTTGCTCTTCTAACAGTGCTTTATATACTTTCCAACCAACTTTAATATTTATGCTTGTTTGCTTTTTTAAAATTATGGTGTAAATACATGGTAAAATACAGTGATCTAGCCTTGAATGAGAACTGAGGTAGAGAGAACAGGTCTCTTTTGCAAAACAACATTACAGTTTTGCATATAGGATTATCAGGTTAGATGTTTAAGATTATTGGCAGTACTTAACTACCAACCCAAATCTATGCTGAATAAGTAATTTATCTCTGTGTCAGATTAATACAGGATTTCTGAAACAGTTGCAGAGATGCTTTTCCTACATGACTTCCTTGTTACTTTGCACTCCGGATAGGAATTGTTAGGGTGGCCTCTGCATCTTGACAAGTGAGACTGGAAAGTGCGCAGTTGAACCCTTGTACTTTGAGTCTCATTGATCTTAAGCTACATCCGTGTATTAAGAGCCAGGCAGTATGTATGTTTTTACTTTCTTTTGACCTCTGTCATACCTTCAACATCATTTAAAAGTTTATTACTGTTTCTATGCAGTTTTCGTGGAGGAAATTTCTATCTCGTATTGAACTTCTGAAGTGGATTTACACTTGCAGATGGAAAATAAGAAAAGATTTTTCTTTAAAAATAATTTATTTTCGCAAAATCGTGAGTCAGTTTGGCACGGTAGAATGTTCTTCTGCTTTGAATGTGATAATAATATCAAATTAATTCTGGTATGACCAGTGAATATTTATATAAAGCTATTTGCATCTTCACAAAGAATACATTTTTTACTTTCACGATGGAGACTCATTTCTTGGAACTACTTACTGAGAATGATGCTGTATACTTCTATTAATCTAATAATAACATATATTAAAAGGATTTTTTTCATATAACTGTATCCTTAATATTTAGGGAAGTGATCGTCAGTAGCAGAGAAATGCTGCCACAAGTTCATTCATTACGTCAGTGTATTTAAACAGAACTTCATATGGTTTCTCTGTGTGCTTTTCAGGGTTTAATACTTTTCTTGCTGATGTGCTCTTGTCACTTTTTCTGTTTCTTTAGGCCACATTACTTGTGTTGCTTAATAGGACTATGTACTTACATCCTAACTTCTGTTCTGTCTTCAGAGTATCTTGTGAACATGAATCAGTGTTACTAGTTCTAGGGAGGGATGCATAGAGAACTCACTATATCTTCTGTTAAAATTTTGGGAGAGGGATGGAAAGTATTCTTGCAAGAAACATCACGAGGAGCTGAAGAACAGAGAAATCCCCTGCTAAGATTGTTCTGCTCTTACATATCACAATTCCAATCACAAGCTACAGTCTGGAAAAAACCACAGCAGTACTCTGACTTTGGAGAATAATTATTAGCATTCAAGTTCTGTTTTCAAAGTCGACTATAGGATTTAGGTGTTATGTTCTGCTGATGTTGTGCATGAATAAGAAGTGCCTGAATCAGCTCTGAAAAGCACTTGAAAATATTTGTTTGATACAAAGTTTTCCCCAGAGTCTTGCCTTTGTTTCAGACACAAGAACGCATTCTTCATTGTAATCACACTGTTTTTCCATTCAGTAAATTGCCAAGTTTTCTTACAGTGTATTTAGTGTGTGTTCTGTAGAAAATTAGAAGTAAAACTCTAATCCATTCATACAGAATAAATGGATTAACAGATTTGAGTGTACACAGGCTCTTTGTGGCATGGATTTGCAGATCATTACGTTGATACCTGTGGCCATTTCTCCAAAGGAAGGGGAGATGGTGGCATTGCCTTTCATCTCGCTGCTGCAGATGTTTGTAGCAAATCAGCAGTTTGCTTCCCATTACTATACTTACTCTTCTCCCGTGAGCTAAACTGACTGCCTGTTGGCATCCACTCTCCTTCATATCTTCTTTGAGGCCTGTTTTGAGAACTGATGAAGTCCCAGTTTGACTTGCTGTACGTAGATCTCCCAAGAGACTGTAACTATTCACACAGTGCTGCTACCCATTTCTGAACACTTTTAAAGATGCAGGCAGACTTCATTTTTTGTGATGATGTGTTCTTGAGAAGAATATAGTCGTTTAATATTGCGGTATTTCAGTGTTACAGAATTAACTGGTGTTGTTAGGGCTGTATTGAGCTACAGTCAGTATTTTGCCTTCAACAGATGGTTAGTTCATTGTTTTTCTCTTAAAAAACAAGGACAACAAAAACCTTGATGAGTGCAGTGTTCTGATTTTAAGCAGAAACTAGTTTTTGTCCAACACGTCCAGTAGCACTTCACTGAAGGCTGTCTAACCTTAGAAGCTTTTGAATTCTGCTGTTACCTGTTGATTGTATGCAGTTTCAAGGTGCAGACGTGACTGATTGTGTAACTAGAGGCTCAACTATGATAATTATCAGAAAACTTTCAAGAAGTTGACATAACTGTCTATAGAGCTATAACATGTAAATTCTAGGGTTATGTGAACTCAAGCCATCACAGAAGAGAATAAACATAGAAGAGTATTAGAAGCCTGTACTGAATGCACAATGTATGTCATATTTGAAAAGTGATTTTATTGTGAAAAAGTGGAAAAATACATTTTTTATCAGCGGAGCGCTGAAGGAAATTGTTGGGCTGAACGCTTCTAAAAAGCATTTATTTTGATGTTTATTTTAAATGTTTATTTTTAATGAAGTAGTACACCAATTGTGCAGCTGTTTAATTAAGATGACACGCGTTCTTTACTTGAAAAGCTCTAAGATAAACAAGAATAATTAAAACCAAAAGCAAATTAGTAGATGTTATTTGTTACATGTTTTTGTTCTGTGCACGCTTCCTTAAGAGCGTTCCCTGGGATAACATCATATTAAAGATACAGTTAAAAAATTATGCTCAATTTCTGTTCTGAATGCTTTGATTATAGTTGAATTGTTCTACTGGAAGAGTATCAATCTTGCCTTCGAAAAATGTGCTTACAGTTTTCTCCCGTTACTTGCCTTTTTATCATAGGAGATGCATGCTTTTAACTTAAATTCATTACATTATTATTATCTTCTGTCCAAGGCATACTTAACAGTTTTAGACAGTTTCTTGTTAAGTTTGAACATGCATAGAGATATTTTAAAGGCATTGTTTAAAAAATAAGACCACTAAATTTTGTTTTTTTTTCCCCCCCTGTCAAACAGGTACAGAGTTGTGGTATCCTATCCTCCTCAGAGTGAAGCAGAACTTGAACTTAAAGAAGGTGACGTTGTATTTGTACATAAAAAACGTGAGGATGGCTGGTTCAAAGGCACTCTGCAACGAAATGGAAAAACTGGCCTTTTCCCTGGCAGCTTTGTAGAGAACATTTGAGAGAATTGATTCCAAAAGCTTCAAATCACACCGTACTGTAAAGTAGCACAAGTGTTTTATCAGAGGAAGTACAGTCATGAAATGTTTTCGAATGACTGTAACGTAAACAAAAATATACATATTTTTACAGTGTCTATAGCACAATTACACCAGCAAACAAAGAAGATGAAGGCATCTGCTGGTTTTATCACTTTCTATTCTTGAGTGTGATGTGTGCCTTGTACTGTCTGATTTATTATATAGAAGAGCTTTTTTCCCCACGTATGTTACATAAATGAACAATTGTTTACAAGGCTGTAACTAATTTATTGTTTGTTTTTTTTTTTAAACTTGAATTTTGTGTAATAGTTAAAAATCTCGTGGCTATGATTTTAACAAATTATTAATTTATGAAAGAATAGCTAAGGGGAAGCTGGATTCTCTCCTTATGAGCAAGCGATTATATCTGATAAAGAGCCTGCCATTTATCCTCTGGACATTTTTCCCCTGCGGTGTTTAACAGTGGAGTAAGTCTCTTGTTTTATGAGTTAATATTGAATGGTGGTGATGTGGCGTCAAATAGAATTTGCCCAAGTGGGGGAAAAATGTGTTCTGTTCTTTGAATGGAGGAAAAAAAAAAGTCAGTGGTGTTCTTCAATCTAGTTCCACTCCTTCATAAATCACACAAGTGGAGCAATGTTTCCAGGAGGCAAAGATGTACGTGAAAAAACGTTTGAAATTCAACCATCCCAAGGTTAGAGTAATCTCAAGGTTAGGAAGGAAGAAATTTCAGAGCGTCAATGACAGTTTCCCCATACCTTCTGATTTTGTAATAACTGGGCTTTGAACAAAGCTTAGCTTTGTATATTTGGCCTTTTTTTTTTCTTTGGCATTTTGTGCTCAGGATCCAACAAAATTAGAGGGAATGTTGAAGTCCGGTACTTAGAGGAATAATGTCTTGAAAACACCTGTTTGATAAGACTGAATATAAAAATAAAATTACACATTGTACTTACTGTCTAAAAACGCCTAAGAAGTATAATTTGCTGTTTTCTTCTCATACTGATGTGCATGGCCAGGAGGTGTTTTACAATGTCTGAGCAATAGTGGTGGTAAGTGATACACTCGTGTTAATGTAAAGGCTGTATGAAACACTGTGACAATTTTACTAACGTCTTAATCATTTCTACTTTGGTACGTTCTGACCTTTTCTTTGTCCTGCATGTGTTACTCAATTCTTGCAGTAAAATAGCTGTGCATGATTCGCATTTTCCTTTTCAGTTACCTGTTACTGGGTTGTTTTGTTCTGAAAGTTTCCCAAAAGCCACTTGACCAAAACTAGTGATCAGCTCACTTCCAACCGGAGAAAGTGTCCAGTGTTCGAATCATTAACAAGATATTTTTCTTTCCTTGCAGCTGATGGATATAAAGAACGCAGCCTGCAAGGGAAATGTTAGTCTTTCAGGGTTCTGTTAGAGATTTGACGCTTTCATTTTTGGATTGTTGAAGTTCAGTTGTGATTTTTTGCAAGACACTGAGTACCATCATCTCCAGTAAAATTTGGTGTAATTTGGCTGTTACTTGGCACTTTACAAAGGGGGGAAGCCAGTAGTGTGATGCAGTGTCACGCAGTATGTAGAAAGCAAGGAACAAATACACAGCACTGTGTGAAATCCTTTTTTTTTCTTTTCTTTTTTTTTTTTTAAGCTATACCTTGAAAAATATCAAATGTTAACAACTAGGATTCTTTGCCATTATCATGTAGTGTCATTGTGATGGTCTTAAAAATAAGAAAAAATATATATCTATAAATATATGTAGTGGAACATGACAGCGTTCCCAAATTAATTATCTCTCTGAAACACTGTATAATTCAGTTTTTGTGCTTTTTAATATTTTTAAATAGTTTACTTGAATATTCATGTAATATATAAAGGTTTTGTGAAACAAATTTTTAGTTAGAAAGGAGCTGATATCAGCTTTTGTCAGCATAAATTGGCACTAGTGTGTCATAATAGTCTTATTTTGAAAAACGTAGTGCATTTTATATTAAAGACTACTAAAGGTTAATTTTTTCTATTTCTGCTCTCCATATTTTAAACTAAGCGACTAAGTTACCTCTGTTAATAGATTTTCATGGTGTAAAGTCAGTAAAAAATCCGCTGTTAATCCAATAGTTCTGTTAGATGGAATATGGTTTTGATTTTTTTTTAACAATAAATGTTTGTAGAAAGGGCTTATTACATAGCAGTGCAATGACAAAATGCAGTTATCCTGCCTTTTTTGTGATCTTCTAGGAGTTATTTTTTTGGTTTTGGCTTGGGATTAATTCAGTGTCGAAACAGAGAAACCCTGTGCATTTGCTTTGTGTAATTCCATACAGAAAAATTTTGTAAGGTATTTTATATCTATGTTTGAAGCTCAGTGAATGTTAAGTGTTTGATTTACTATGTTAAACTTGCAATCGTAATAAATATTTTCTTAGCAAACGTCTAAATCAAAATGTGTATGCAAACACTGCACATCAATTTCTTGTTCAGAATTTGACAATAAAATTACCAGAACTTTATTCTACAATTTATAGGGGGATATTTCTGCTCATAGAGGAAGTCTTCAGATTCCATGATGTTGGAAGTTTGGAACGATGAATGTTATGCAAAAATTCTAGAGAGAACCCATCTTTTCCATTACCTTATTTCTGCAGGCCGTTTCAGAACATGCAGGTGACTTCCATCTCAATCTGATCGTGATTGACTCATTTGCTCTAGGTCTTGTTGTGTCAGGCACAGAGGAGGTAAGAAGTGCTTTCCCTAGAGGATGAAGTGCCTAGTGTAGTGTGTGCATGGAAGGAGAGTCCCCAGCTCTGAGATCAAAGCAGCCATGTGACTTTGTCTGAGGGCAGAAGTGTTGGGTGGTAAGAGGCTCTTTTCCCCTGAAGAAGTTTGCAGTCAAATGGTAAAGCCTAACTAGACCTTCTTCACTCAAATGAGTTCACCTGTCTACATGTAGCTGATGGGGGAAAAAATATATTGGGTTTGAGATTGGAACCAAGAGGAGACAACAATGCCAGAAGTGGAGAACAGAGGTAATTGAGATAATTGAATAACAGCTTTTTTTTTTTTCCTCCAGAATTGTGATCAGGCATCAATGTGTCTATAGGAGGAAAAAAACGGATAAAATCGTGGTAAGAAGTAAAACTCTTTCTTTGGGTTTGAGGGATTTTATTGTTGTTTTGCTTTTGTGTTGCACTTACTGAGTAATTCTAACGTATTCAACACTTGGATTGCCAGAGGTGCCTGAAATCCTGTTCACCCTCACTTTGTTATCTCTGCCGTAAAACAGTGATGCCAGTAGCTTTGCATAGGCTCAAGAACGTGGCTTCTGAGCATCCTAGCTTTTTTGATAGAGCTGGCAAAGTGTTTTAACTGGATAGCTCTGTCCAGTAGCTTTAAGCAAGAGCGTTCTAAGGTGCGTGTTGACTTAACGAAACAGAAGAGTCCTTTTGTCTATTTAAAAAGCTTTATTTTTAAAAACTGTGGCAGTATGGTCTCTTATACATACTAGTACATTAGTGATGTTTTTATAGGACATACCAATGTCTTTTGGGGATTCTTAGAATGATTCTCAAACACCTGTACATGTCAAATCACTATGAAGTGCTTTCTTCCTATTGTGGTAGACAGGTAATGGTAAGTCTTAAACTGTCTGAAGCTTGGCTTGAGCAAAACCAGTGTCATCTTTCTTTTGAATGATTTAATCATTTATCAGCTGGTGTACTCGAAATACAGAATGAGAGCTGAGAATGGTGATGGTGGAAGATGAGGATCCAGACATTAAGTGTGAGGAAGGAGTTAGAAGACCTGTATGTGGCACCTGCACCTTACCTGACTTGTGATATGACTTCTGTTATCAGAATCCAGCTCTGTGAAAGGAATTAAGAGGCACTTGAAAGTTTAAGAGTGAAAAATGCATCCTTTGATCTTTGCATAGTTTCTTAAGCTTGTGTTTGTTTGCCTATGTGTAAAGCTACTACTATTCTGGTTGGGCTGAACTGCATGATTGTTCTGATGTCAAAACATGTCTGAAATCCCCAACTAGGTATCTGCATTCCTCAATTATACGAAAAGCACCTGATGGATGTGCTTTGAGAATATGTATTACACTGAGTGCTGGCTCAAGTTTAAAAAATTATCTGTCCACAAAAAACACACGAGGAGTTGGAGGTTGTTGCTAATCATCAGTGGTAGTGTTTGCTTATGATGCTATCTATATGGTATACTGATATATGAGGGTTGCCTTTAGGAATAGTATGGATATGATGAAGTCATACTCCATAGTGTAATCCCAATTCTTCTTACTTTCTAGAGGACAAACTTGTTGAGACCCATGAAGTTAGCAGCTGCTAACTTCATGGCTGAGGTCTCATATTTTGAAGCTCAGTTTCTTCATTTGCCAAACTGACAGCTCGAGATCTTGTGAGGTCTGTGATGCTGAGCCTGTTTTCATTTCTTAACTTCTCGGCTGTTCCTACTCAGTGGATGAAGACAACTTAAACACAATAACATTAGCCCCAGATTTCAATTACTCACAGTTACAACTAGCTTGTAAAAAATTCCTCTTAGCACACGTAAATGAACACTGCTCAGCTGCACTCTGCAACCAACTTACGTGCCTGTATTATGGTCCTGTTTATATGACACACAGAACCTCAAGGCCTTCAAATATTTGCATCTGGTAGTTAAATCAAAACCGATTCAGGAGATGTACCCAAACTGTAGTTACATTTCAATTTCGGAGTGCTGGGAACAGCGTGTACAGACCAAGTAGAAGAAACTGGACACAGAAAGAAAGAAAATACACTGTATTATAAAGGCAGAAAGAAGTATGTCAGGATTTTAAAACATCTGTGCATGTGTTTACTGTAGCTGTCTTAGATGCAACCCCATTCCACAAATCAAGTGGACTTCAATTCCTCCTGCTTCAGGCTCTCTACCCCCACCCTCTACACATGCTTCTCGGAAAGGAAGGCTGTATAAGCCTTTAAAACATCCAAATTCTTTGGCCCTGGAATACATGCTTCTGCTCTGGAATTACTGCAAATCAGTGCTACTTCATTGATTTCATTAGGTTTTGCTGGCATACACTGAATATGCCCCCTGCTGTTAAATAGTCAAGGGAAATATCTTTTCTGAAGAAATGACTATACCTGAAAAGAAACTGAGCTTGTTGATTGTCATACTTGGAAAATAAGAGCTAGTGGGGCTGTGTTATTCTTTTCTCAAAAACTGTCTGTCCCGCTAAAAAGGATAAGGCACTAGATCAAAGATGATGCCATCGAGCTGCTCTGTAAAGCGTAGGAGATCAGTTACTTTTCAGTCAAATTATAAATTTTCAGATCCACAATTAGAGAGTAGGATTGGGTTGGCAGGCAGCTGCTAGCCCCAGAATCTTTTGTGGTTAGCTCGTGCTGTGTTTTCTCATGGTGTATCTGTGACTGCTTGGAAGAGAAAGATGAGTCAGCAACTGAATGACTTTAAAGTGGTCACTGACATTGTTTTCCACAGAAGGGATGTGACCTAGGTCAAATATCTTATTTCAGCTGGTTGAACTTCTCAATAAGCTGAAGAATGCTAGCTCTTAAAAGTCTACAGTTCAAAGAAGTTTTCCCCACTCTGGTAGTCAGTCTCAGCGTGACTTCTGAATGCATGCAGATCAGGAAAATCTGCTGGTTTTCTGCTCCATTATAAAAGCTTTCCTCTGTCCAACTTAGAAGTTAGTAGAACGCAAATAACTATTGTCCTGTCTATCACTGAAATTATTTGCTTACAACAATTCACATCTGATATGCGTGATTATTTTTTTTTTCCCTATATAATGAAATTTATTAATGCTCATCTGTGTGAAGGTCAGACTTTTCAGGAAGGATGAGAAAGCATGGAAGTAGATGAATGTTCTAAAACTCTTTGTAAAAATAGTTGTATAAAGAGGGTCTTCGTCTGGCTGTGCATTCAGTATTCTCACACCAAGGGCATATTCCTTAACACTGAGTAGGTGGTCTTTGCCAAAGGCTGCTAGGCTTAACTCTTAGAAAGCTGGAGTGCTTCTTTTGACGAAGTCTCCAGTAAGCAAGAGGAGAGTAAGACTGATGTGGTGTCTGTGTTCTGTCTGTTACTGACCCGGTTGTTTTTGCCACAACCACATTTCTATGTGAAGGCCTGCTGTAGTTTTGCTTAAGAAAATGCCAGACAGTACTGATTTCTACCTGTTCAGATGCAGAATATTCCTTGATAAGGAAATCAATGTTGACCTTGTGTCAAATGTTAGTAAGATTTGGCAATGTCCACAAAAAACAGGGGTGCTCTTGTAATTTGATTTGTTTTCTTTCATTTGATGTAGTATTAATGTATGTGTAAAATACTTGAAAGGGACCTGGAAGGATCACTGAGACCAAGCAAACTCAAATATTAAAATATGAATGTCTGTAGGTAGCATTCCTCAAGTGTTCCTGCAGCATGGGATTTGACTGGGCTTAAAGATGAGTTGTGAGTTGGAGAAAGTTGCTGCAATTCTCTTGGCACGCAGGGTGGACACGTCAGCAGTGTGCGAGTGGGGAATGAGTGGGAGGAGAACAGCCCTAGAATTAAAGAGATCAGAGAAACGTTGTCTGGTTTAACCACAATTGTTTCTTTTTTTGTCACTAAGCTATCTCTTCCTAAATGATGCTAGTGCTCCCACCATAGGGCACTGTGGTGGTTCCTTACTGGGTATGACCACATGTGTGGATGTCTGGGATATAAGGGCCACAACAGAGCTCGATTACCGTCATATCTGTGAAGCTTCCTCTTAGGGAGGCCCCTGTCTTAATCCCCCAAGTGCTGGCACAGGGTAGATTGAGTTGGTGGTGGAGCTGCACGGCATCCTCGGATGGCTTAACCAAGCCATGGAAACTCTCCGCTTGCAGAGCAGTTGCATCTCTTCAGAGGTTGTGCTGGTGAAAAGAGATCAGTCGGCAGGTTGTGTCTGTCCTCACACCGTCTCGCGTGTTTATGTTGGCAAACCTTTGCTGCGTACACTCAGCCAAAGCTCATTACTGATGAACAGGATGATGTGGGATTTTTTCCGTCTGCTGTCTTCCTAGTTTTGCTGATCTATGTAACAAGTTTGCATTTAACTGTGAAGCACTGCACTCTCACAGCTGATAGTAATAGCTGCTTACACAACTGTGATTTGATTACACTACAGCCCTGTTTTTGAGTAATAGCTCAATCCACCAGAACAAAAAGTATCTTCTGCCAAGTACAAGAATTAATTTAGAGAAAAATTAGTGAACTTGTACTGAGTGTTTTGAACTTTAACATCAGGTAACACTGGCAGAAAGAAGCTGGATCTCTTCCTAGTTGTGTGCAAGTCCAAAGGTCAGTCTGTGTTTTATCTGCGTGTTTTTTTGTTTTAAAATCAAACCCAACATTTTCAAGGAAATAGTTGAAAATAGAAGTAATTTTTGCAAGGGCAAATACTGGATTCTAGTTCGCTTCTGGTTGATGTTTCTTCATAAAAGTTGTGAGTGTGTCAGCCCTTGTAAAATAAGTAACTAGTATGTGTTCTTGCGACTAAAAGCTCGATTGATGAATTTACAGTAGCTTATAGCTGGCTTGTGCTATATTTTGTGCTGTAACACAGTGTAATGTTTTGGGAACAGATACTGTATGCAGACATACTGATTCCAAATATAAAAGAGGTCCCTAAGGCACAAATGCGACTTCTAGCTTCTAACTTCAAATGACTTTTTTGTAATCAGAGCTAGTATGTCTAACGGCTGATTGTGGAGTAGCCTGATGTTGTGCCCAGCCACGTGCTTTTCTCTTAACTTCCTAGGCCTTTCTGTCATAAAGGATGAAGTGCTTTGGATTCATTGGAATGAAAAAAGCAAACAAAAATATTAAGCGCTTGACAGAACATGGCATGATTTCAAAAGTTGAAATGTGGAGGTGTTTAGCTGAATCAATTTTATTCTGTTTGGACCATCCCAGAAATAGTGTTGCCTGTGAAGCATCTGATTCTAAGGAATCATAATAAAAAAAAAAAAGCAACATGCCTGCATAATGCATTATGCATTAGTCAGTATGACTGCAATTGCTGTAATCCTTTGGTGTACGCTCTAAAGCTGCACTGATTCCATTGGCAGTTTTGGGCACTTGAGAGTTCTGCTCAGTCAGAGACTCGAATGATGTATTGGACCACACTTAAGCAGAAAACCCCAGAGGCTTCTCCAACTGGGTGTTTTCAGACCCAAAGACTTTTCCAACTGGATCTGCTACATGAACATTCAGAGTAGTGTGTCTCCACAGAAAGCAAGTTTGGAGCAAAGGCCATCAGTGCTGTAATCAAGCAGCTCAGCACATGGATTGAGACTTGTTCCAAGAAATCTTAGCAATGCTGATGATAAATTTGATCTGTTTGTACATGTCCCATGTTAGTCATGGGAAGTCTTCTCCATCCCTAGTGCTGGAAAACTGCTGAAGTGTACGATGAGAAATTTTGTATGCGCAGCGTTAGAAATTAAGAGAGCAAATATTTTCTTAGGGAAGAAAGCAATGAATTGTTGGACTTAAGCTAGACGCTGGCTCGGGCATTTGTAGTATAGGTATACAGCTTTGGTTCTGGTGGCAGGAAGAATGCCTGTGGGGCCTGAGAGAACTGCTTACTGTGGAGAAGTTGAATATTGTGTATGCTGATAACCTGAACGTGTAGAGGTGGAAGAGAAAGGCCTTTTTCTAGAGCAGATGTCGGAAGCTCCTTAATTTCAGGTTAACCAAAATCTGGCTTATTTTCATAACAGCTTTTATCTTCTGTGTTTTAGGAGCAACTTATGGCTTGTCACATTAAATATGTCCACTGGTCTGGATATATGTGCTTTTCTTTAGTCCTTTTTTTGCACTTTTTAGAAAGGAGATCATTGGGTTTGGGGAAAGATTAAGACAAATGATTCCTCACCTTACAAGTGAATTTATAGGGGGGCACAGAGGGAAGAAGATCTAACAACAAAGAACTGGAATTGTGTCAGCAAGGGGGAGCAGTAATTCTGGGTTTGGTACTGGTAGCAGTGCTTGGTATCAGCTGCAGGAAGGGCTGGAAATAATCTGACAAAATTGCTGTACCTGGAAATTGAATGGCTGCACACCTTGCTAACTAAAAGATTTATGCTTACATAATGCACTAAAGGTATGAAAATTATTACAGATGTGTAGCCTGTATCTGCAAAAAAGAGCTGCCTTTCAGATGATGCTATAAAATGAAATTAGGGCCTATAGCATTGCAACACTTGGTTCTGAAAAGGAAGCGACATGGATGAATACTATGCCTTGAGTATTTGTATGGCTCTAGTTGTCTTACCTCAACGTTTCTGTGCTAATGTGAGTGCTTTTCTGAAAGAACTGAGTCATGCTATAGCAGAATAAATTGTAATAATTACAGGAAACGGCTATAGAGTGAAGCTGTGATCCTTGCAGAGTTCTGCTTAGGTATTATTTTGTCTGCTTGTTTATACTGTGCTTAATGGATATATCTGCTGGGAAAAAAAAAAATCTTATTTACAAAATGATTGTATTTAGAGACATAGGAAGTACAAAGAGTAATGTTACAGTAAGAGAACTTCAGTTGCATGGTTGAACTGGGCTTTGTGTTTTCCATTTTTCAGTCCCATGACTGTAATATTCCCGAGTTTGGAAATAGTTGGGGTGCAGATACTGTTACGGAGAATAGTATCCTGTGTGTTTTCTGTTTTTGACAAAAGAAATGAGCCAGTAATTTACTAGACTGATAAAATGCACAGAAATGGTTAGTATCAGTGACAGTTGTGATTTCTCAGCTGGTGTAAAGATCTTCCAATTTATGCTGCTTTTTGAGTTTCCGCAGGTGGAATACCTACCTATGTCCTGCTCTTCCAGCGTATCCATTTCATCATAAAACGAATCTCTGCATGGCTGCCTTGCCTGGAGATGTTCATCAGGAACCCAGCAATGCCTTGTGTCTCTTTAACATAAATTTGCTAGCACAGACATTGCATGCTAATTCCACACACATGGGTTTTCTCATCCCTGAGGGAGCAGACTGTCTTATCAGAAACAGAATGACCTTCCTGTCAGCATAACAGATTTATTAACTTCCAAGAATCTTGTTTTGGAGCCTCCTGCTGTGTTGTGAAGTTCCAGATGGCAAAGCACAAGAGCATGGCAGCAATTTTATTTGCCTGCGAGCTCCCCCCACTTCCATTAACTGACTTGTCTTTGTTATAATTTCTGAGTGTCCAGGTACAGAAGCTTTGCAGCAAAAGGCTTCCTTGTTACAGCTAAATAATGGCGATCGCTGCCTTATTTACTTCTCAGTCTTGTCTTTTTTCCTCCAACTGCTCAACAAAATAGGCAGCTTAGGTTGGTTAGAGATATGAAGGATGTTGCAACTGGATTTAGCGCTGCAGCCAAAATGGGTTATAAAAACACTGTGCAGAGTTCTGCTGCTAAAAATAAGCGTGCATTGAGTTGGGGAAAATGCAGGGAGGCTGTATAAGGTCAATCAACACAACCTTACACAGCTCTCAAAACGGTAAATCTACCCCCAGTGCCCACGTGTTTTTCAAGAGTGGAGTCCTGCTGTGTATCGGGTGAAGCTTGTCTGATTTTTCCCTTCTCGGCCCATTTGGTTTTCTGCTGTGCTTCCCTGTGTTCCCCAGGCTGTTTCTGGCAGATTCTCAGCTTGTTTTTTTTCTCTTGCATCGTTCTTATCAGGCAGTGTACCAAAATGTCATAAATAGTGCTGTCTCACACGTATTTAGGAGATGGTTTATTTATGCGTATTTAACAGCAGTTCAATCTAGACACACATTACCAGATAAGCTTTTATATTTTTTTAAAGAACGTTTCTTCCAGAAAATGGAAGTCTAGGAGTGTTTAGTAAGTAGGATAAATTTCACTTCAAAAATCACAAAAAAATTTTTTTTAAGTTCTCTTACTCTTCCTTGTTGAATTTATTTTTTGCTTCCTATGAAAAAAAAATCAGTTACTTTATTTATAAAAGATAAATGCCTTTCCAAATGGGGCTTAAGACCTATATCTTGTGAATCAGGATTTTTTCAGGTGCATTTCTATTTCTACATTAAATCTTAGAAGTGCTTCTTCAACACAAACAAAAACCCCAACCCTGTACACTGAGATCTTTCCCCAGGCTGTGATAATAAGGGAGCTGACAACCATTCACCTTAATTAAAGATGGGAGAACACTCAGAGGGGAAAAACATTAACTAGTTTAGCAGATCTTAACAAAACTTGTAGCACGTCCTCTGAATTGCACCCCTGCCATTAGCAACCTAAAGAGCTTTTGCTTCCCATCCTTATGCTTGTTATTCTTCCTTCTTCATTTCACTTGGAAAATAAAATTGGACCACAAGCTTCTGGGAATCAGAGCTGCTATCCTGCTTTGTTCTCTAAAATGGTTTTTATATTCAGAGTTGTAAGAAATTGAAATAAAAACAAAAAAACTTGTTTTCTTGCTTTTATCATGTATTTGTAAGTGGTGGTTATAATCATGTGATGCTTTCCTAAACCTTCATATTCCAATGGATTTAATGAGCACACAGGAGCCAGATGGCACACCATATTTTTTTTGAAAACGTTTTAGAGTGCATGACAGACAACTGATGGTGACAGCAGTACTTGACTGAGGTGTCTGCAAAGCAAATGCGTGACATGTTGCTATTAGAGCAGAATAATTGTTTGTGAAAGGCATCCTCCAATTGAGCAATGATTTGATAAAGTAAACAGGAATGAGTTCTGCTATGTAAACATTGCACACTGCAGAAATATTACCTGTTTGTGTATAGAATGCCTAAAATTGTGATCTGAGTGGAAATGGATGCAGAGTTGTGTGGTGCAGTAGTAGTCAATCCTGATTTAGGCAGTTATGCTTGAAAACCTTCAGTCTGTAAGCAATATTAAGGGGGAAATTAAAAAAAAAAGATTGTGGATGATAAAGATAACTACTTCATTTTCCTGTAAAACAGAAAAAGGGAAATGTTCTTTTTCCTTCTGCCTAGTAGGAAGAGGGAAGTAAAGACAGAAAAGCAATGGACTTGACTGTTCTAGTGAAGGTTGGTTGGAGCTGCAGACACATCATAAGAAGTCTTGTTGCAGAGAGTAAGCTGGGAGGAGAAGCCAGCTATCTGGTTTTGGGAGATAGCAGGGTCTCTGATAAACATCTGGTCATTGCTTATGCACCTTGTCTGGCACAGCGGCTGAACTGAGACAGAGAAACGCTAGCTTGGTTTTCCTCAGAATATGCATTATTTCAGCTAAGCAATTATGTGAAAGGTAAACTTTTTCAGTTTTCTTAACAAAATAAATCAAAACATGGACAAATGTCCTTTTTTTTATTTTTCCCTTTTTTTCCTGAAGATGCACTTATTTATGGTTTTTGTTTCTGCGTCATTTTCAGACATTTTCTTTTGCTAACACGTAGTTCCCTAAAACAATGTACCCCGTTCAAGCAGTGGTATTTGAATGTTGTGTTTGTTGAAAGAAATAGGATGGGCAGGGGAAAGCATTTCCTGTGTTCAGTAATAAAGAAAATGATGACAAGACACTGGATGATAAGGGGAGTTGAGCTCTGGCAGAGTTTCTCCACAGAAGGCTGGGAATAATCTTATCTCTGTAGTATGTGGAATACACTACATTCTGCATGTTCAGTACAAAAACAGTACAAAATCTTACAGAGAAAACTGAGGCAAGCAAGGATAAAAACTAAGAAGTACTTAAAGTACGTAAATGAAATTGTTCTGTTCTGGAAAAATAACTCGGATTCCTGTAACACCCTGCAGGTGCATCAACTTGCATCACCTTTTCACAGCCAGCAGTAATCATAGTGTGGTAAAGACATACCTTCTGGACTCATCTCAAAGTTGCTCTTTTTTTTTCCCCTTTGCAGTTAATATTTAATATTTTCTATAAAATGAGTAAGTGTATGTATATGTAGATCATAACATTTCCTTCTGGGATTTCTGGACAGTAGTTTGTGCTATCTGCAGGTTTCTGTAAGCCACATGTCAATTGTATGGATGGGCAGGGGTGGTCATCAGAAGTTAGAAATGGGCTTCTAGGAGTATTTTGTGATGAACTGTGCTCTTGAAATCCATACCTATGGAAAGTGATTAAAACTGTTGAAATAAGGTATGTGTTTTATATAAACAGCCATCACTTCATCTGGTATGGTCCAGAGTGGCCAATAGATTAGTTCTTGCCAAGAAAA